>NW_020201122.1:31788-79151 GCF_001531365.2 Cynara cardunculus var. scolymus | reverse complement strand
GGTACTTGCTGATGAGGTGGAATTGACAATCAGAGACTCTGGTTTGACCATAGGGTTTTTATCGGTCTCTGATTTAGAGGTGTCATTTCTTCCATCAGAATTCTTACTTGTACTGTTCTCGTATACCACATTCTCAAAATCCTGTCTCAAAACGACAGTTTTTCCATCGACTTTAACTCCTTTAAAATTTGCTTTTGGTTTTGGGATAAAGTCGGGTTTTTGAATGCATCCAAGTTTGAAAGTGGATTCAAGGGTGGATTTCTTTGATTCGATGAAGGAGTCCAATTCATTGAATCCAATCCCTTGAGTGTCCGTTTGACCATTTAATTTTTCATAAACGTCTTGGGCATCTTTGTACTTCTTCATCAGAAGTTCATTGATTTGAAGCTTCTGGTGAAGAATTTCTCGTTCTTTTTGAAAGAAATATTTAAGAGCAACTGAGTTTAGTCTCTCTGCCTCGGATTATTTTAAGGCCTTAGTTTTCTTTTCTAAGTCCTTAGTTATTCGTTTGTTTGGTTCCAAAAGTTTATCTTCCTCTGATTTCTTAAGAGTGTTGATGCGAGTCTTTTGCTTAGCTAGTTCGGCTTTTTCTTCAGTTAGAAGGTCAGTTTCTCTTTTGTAGAAATTTGCTTCTTTTTCCGCTTTTATTCTTTCAGATTTTTCAAAATTTAATTTCTCTTTTAATTTAAAGAAATCTTCTGAAAGTTTTATCACCCTTAACTCTAGCTCAGATGGAGCAGAGTTGGTTTCATTGGAAGTAGAATCACATACCTGATCATCAGAGTTGGAGGCATATTCTGCAATGGACGTAGCCATCAGACAGATGAGTGCTTTGTCTTCATCATCTGATGAAGAATCAGACACCCAATTTTCTTTCTCGGCCATCAGGCTTCGTTCTCTAGGATTATACTTGTATTTGTTCTTGTAATAGTCAACATCCTTTACCAATCGTCCTTCGCATTCTTTGGAAAAATGACCGAGTTTTTCGCACCTGAAGCAGCGGAGGTCATTTTTCCTTCCATCCTTGTCCTCTTTCCTTTCGTCTCTTCTGTCTTCTCTTCTTTCTTCTCTCTCTTCTCTTCCATCTCTTCTATCATGCCTCTGATGAAATTTAGATGGCTTCCTTTCATAGGATGACTGGTACCTTTCCCTCTTGAATTCTTTTCGTTCATAGGGTTTCTTGATGAACTTTTTCTGGAACTGCTTTGTAATCAAGGCCAGGGATTTGGCAAAGGCTTTAATTTCATCATCTGATTCAGAAGTTCCTTCTTCAGATTCTAATTCTACCACCAGTGCTTTCTTTTTTTTCTTCTTATGTTCTCTGGTAGGGGTCCTTGATATTTCCTTTTCATCGGCAGCAGGAGCAAGAGGTCCACCGATGGATACCTTCTTCTTCATAATATCGTTCTCTTGTGCTACAAGCGTTCCATACAGATCATGAAGTGACCAGCCGTCTAGGTCCTGATTTGCTTGAAGGGACATAGACAGCTGAGTCCATTCATCGCCAAGACTTTTTAGGAATAAAACATTGTTTTCTTCTTTAGTTCTGGAGACATTGTTTTCTGAATCGATCATATGTTTTCTGAATCGGTTCATCGGGAAGGGCCTTGATGTTTGTGTATTCGTTGAGACATTGTGCTCTACGATTTTTCTTTGTTTTTRCCCCTCCTTCCAGTTGGCTTACTAGTTCATCCCATAGTTCCTTGGCTGTGGAACATGCATCGAGGGATTGGAAGATTTTATTGGGTATGGCCATGATTATCTGTCGTTTGGCCTTCTTGTCAGTCTTTACACGTTCTATGTCATCTTTATCCCAATTTTTCTCATCCTTGGGCATGTAGTAGGCAGAAATTTCAGCTGTGGTGTTTGTTCTTGGGACTCTTAGGACAAGAGTTTGTGGAACGTAAGGACCCTCCATTATAGATCGTAGGAGGTTCCTGTCCATTCCTTCCAAGAAATTCACCATTCTTATCTTCCATTGTGGGTATTCTTCTCGTTGAAGAGTTGGAGGCTTGGTGAGGGAGCCAACACTATACGCAKAATTCCAGTTGGCCATTGAGAATTTTTAGAAGAGAGAGATTTTACGTTTTGGTGAGAGAAAGAAAAACAGAAATTGAGAGATTTTGGATGATCATTTGATTGGAAAAACAATCAATTGGCTTTGATACCAATTGTTGATCCCAGATCTCTCAATAACACTATAATTTGGTTATTCTTAACTCGATTATAAGTGTTATTGAGAGATCTGAGATCAACACAGCGATCTGGCAAAGCCTGTTTTCTCACTTCATCCAGTCGATGGGTGGAGAGATTAGAGGACAAGACCAGGCCTCCACGGTAGCCCTGACGATTAGATTATCTGCGATTCAACGTCGCAATATAAATTATGTTGCGGTTATTTTCGATAACCTGGTGCAAAAGTTGAACAAGCGCCAGCGAGAAAAGGTGGTACCATACACCAGGTTCCAATCCATGGTTTTTGCAATAATATTTGCAGAAAAATATTCCAAGGAAGGAAACCTCCAGGTGTGTAGACTTGGAACCAAGATTCTGGATCACAAGCTGAGGGATGGGGACATTGCACTCCCTTCTCTAGTTCCATTCTCTCTCTCTCTCTTCTCTTCAGGTGGTCAAGACAAGGGAAACCCCCCCCCACGTCTAGCCCAGCCACCAAAACCTCCTCAAAACGTCGTTCACAACCAAATCTTGGTTCTCCTCAGAAAGCCAAGAAGGCCAAAAAGGGGATAGCCACATCTCTGGCTGAGACCTCTCGACAGGTTTCAGTTATTGAAACTAGCCTTAACCCCGAGGCACATTCAGCTACCCTCCCAAGCTCTTCAGTGATCTCTACAATCACTGTCGTAACTGCCTCAGCGACCCAAATCACTAAAGGTGTGAATATCAGCACCGCCACCGCTGAACACCCACCTATTTTCTCAACCATTTTCTCTTCTCCTCCTTCTTTGGTCTCTACACATGTTTATGATTAAACAGTGAATATACTCCCTGAAGATGAAACACATACCACTGGAACTGAGGTTGCTTCTTTCGAGGCTCCTCAGCATACAGATGCCTATCCTCTCGAGGGCATCATTGAGAAAGCCAGTGACAATCCTTTGGATGTCACTGATGGCCCCTCAGGTATTCCATCTTCCTTCCCCTTCATTTCTTCTAACATTGAGCTACTTCATGCTCACTGTCCATCTATTGCAGGTTCTTCTTGTGTGCCCCAACTTATGGACGTAGAAGAGAAGGAAGAAGACAGGGAAGAGAAAGAAGAAGATAGTGAAGATGATCAAATTTATGACATGGCCTCTGATATCAAGCTTCGCCTCCCGGCCGTCCAATGAAGCTGTCATCGCTAAAAAAATTGATGCCATCCCTATGGATGATGATCTTCCTATCACCTCTGTACTTGTTGCTGGTGATGATGATGATGATGAAGATTATGATGATGAAGATGAAGAACCTAACCTCCCAGACTCGGACAGTGACCTAGATGGTGATGATGACGACGATGATGAAGATGACTTCACCATCCAATATCAACGACCAACAACCGCCGCCAAAGGAGTCGCCCTCAGAGATGCTGCATCCTAGGGGGAGCAAAGAGAAAAAGAGTCCGCCCCATCAAAGAACCAGGACCTTAAGTCGAAAGGCTTAGGTGTTGCTGAAGAAGGGAACCTGAATGTACTATTCAAAAACCCTCAACCCTTATTTGAAGACTGTACCTCTGAAGTAGTAGTCACTTCACTTTATTAGCTCCAAATTCCCTCTACTACCTGTGGTCGACAGGAGTGGGTCCCTGAAAACCCTGTCTCTAATGCTCCTACCGACCAGCAGATGGCTCAGTTAAAGGAGTCACTCGACCAAACTAGAGTAAAAATTCTTCTTCGTACCTCTAGGGGTGGTGAGTTTGACTTCCTTTTAGAAGCTAAAAGACTCGAGGCGTTAAGGGATGAAGAAGAGCTAGAGCTTCAGAAGAAACAGATTGAAGACAACCTAAAGCTAGCCAAGTCACTAGCTGAAAAGATTCTCCCAAAGAGAAAGTCAAAAAAGAAGCTGAACATTGTCCAAGCTCAAGCTAAACTACTTTCTCTTGCAGAAGCTAAGCACGAGAAAAACTTGAAGTTGGCTGAGCGAGACAAGCGCTGGAGCGAAGCAAAGCTAAAGAAGAGAATTAGTCCTCGCTCAATCAAGAGCGTCAGCATCAGCGGGCGATCCAAAGATGGTAGAACTCTTGTCTCAATGTTCATCACCAGGGACAATCTTGACGCCATCACCGAGTACCCTTCCTACCTTAGCCACGATGGATACAGCGAATGGCTGGAGATCAGGCAAGCCATCCAACGATCCAAGTCTAGACATAAGCCGATTATCGAAGACATCATCAACGATTTCATCAAAAGGATGTCCAGGTATGTCGCAGTCCCTGACAGGCCGTCTCTAAAGAAAGGAGGAAGGAAGAAAAGACCCTCTAGTCCTAATGATGGACCATCCATGAGGAACGAACATGAAATAAGGTTCTTCTATGAAGTCCTGAAGGAATACGAGAGTATGGACATTTCTATGCTGAATCTTGATCTGCCAGAGAAGGGTCCCTATATACCCAACACTGTGCAATTTAAACCTGAGTTAGGAGTTATATTCCTTGACTATGAAGGTGAAGTAAGATTTTAGAGAATGTCTGAGCTACATCTATGCCCAATGGGACATCTGGTTTATCTAATGTTTTGGGTAGATGATAGCTTGCAAGGAAAAGCAGTGGACCGAAAGATACGAAGAGAATTCCTACGTCGAAAGAAGCTTGGAGAAGATGTACCTGGCTACATTAATCTAAACATCCTAGACTAGTTTTCACATTCACTGACAATCTATAAGTCAGTGAATAAGCTTTCAGTTTCTATTCTTGTAACTTTTCTTAAATGTAACTTAAGAAAATTCTTCAATTAAAGACTGACTCACTAAAAAAGATCCCAATATAGTTAAAAGGGACATCTACTTTATATGTTACTTTTCCTTACTATTATTTGATAGGACAACTTTCTTTATGTTGTCTTGTTATCATCAAATAAGGAGAGATTGCTGATCGTCTCTTTTAGTGATTTGATGATAATCCCTTTTACTCTATGTGAAGTATTTATGTTTCTGTTTTTCAGTTCCAACGATCAACATTGAGTCTACAGTGATCGTTGAAGAACTTGTATTGTAAATCCAATAAGCAACAACGATACTTCAAGAAGACAACACTCATACCATAGAACCTTCAGCAAAAGTCGAAGACTGAAACTGAAGATTAGAGACTGGCAAGTACATGATCTGAAGCGGTATTCAGTGATTACAAGCCTGTCTACATATGTGTGAAGACTGCCCAAGCCTCGGCGAATGCTGAAGAGACCTCCTGGTTATTCCAGCATCTAGCGATCAATAGAAGCTTGTTAAGCACGATTGATTTTGTCTTGTCCTTATACAAGGGGAAGGACAAAGCATTACCCTTTCTAAAAGTTAGTACGGTACGGAGCCGACTAGTTGACTCTATTACCCATCAATGTTGTGAAAGGATGTCTGCTCATGAATAGGCTTTTGTACTATTTACTGTAGCAAAGGACAAGCCTTTTCTTTAAGGCTTGACATGCGTTCTAACCCTACTACATTGCATTAAATATGCATTTAATGCAACGGGTATAAATAGATGTGTTCTATCTCCATGCAGAGATACTCTCTAATACTTAACTCTTACTCAGATCTATCTCATGCTTAAGTAAAATAACACACATCTAAGAACACAAAAACGCTCAACTTCAAGAGCAAGTTAGAATCTCTTGAAAATACTATGTTTGTATTCATCCCCCCTTCTACAAACTGTTATACACATCTTTTAGACCCTAACGGGACCAACAGTTCGGTTAAAGACCAGATCGGGTCCGATAAGGAGGATTGGAACAACTAGTTAAAGATCAGTTATGAAATTTTCCTAAAGGACAGATTCAGAGCCTGATAAGTATTATATTAATCGTCAAGGATTGGGATCGGTTAAATGCTAGTTTTACGCATCCCTAGTGTCGCTATTAATTGGCATGACCGAATGCCTTTTACGCCTCTCATTATAGTAGATTAATGGATACTACACTAGGTGATCCATAAAATAAATATACCCCTATCTACCTCACATAAAATAAGTAGCCTTTATTACATTAATTAATTCAACTGAAAATACTTAGATGCTTTGTACGGAGTTTTCTTATGCAAACTATGTTCGGCCATAAGGAAGACACAATTTGGCAAAATAACAATGTGCGTGTAATGATAAATACATGACAATTATAATATATTTTTCATGTGAACAACAGTCGATCCAAAGAAAGGCTATTGTTTAAGAGGACTGAGTATCGATTTTGATCAATTTGTTGATAGTACTACTTACATTTAATTACTTTGTCCAAAGACTAGAAATTAATGGTCTTCTAGGTAACTCAATAGGGTTTTCCCATTTAAAATTTTGTTTTCTTAAATTTTATTTTGAGCGTATTTTTTATTTTGTTCTATATGGTTTCATTTGCCACTGCTACCAATGTCTCTTCCTAAGTAAGTAACATCTCGATGCTTAGTGGGACAAATTTCAAAATCTGAACAAACATTGTATAAATCATTCTCGGTTGTATGGATCTGGCACTTCGGACAGATCGACCCGATTCCACTATGGAAAATGAAAATGAGGCAAAAATTGAGAAATGGGATCGGTCAAACCGAGTGTGCATGATGATCATGAAACACACCATTCCAGAAATGTTGTAGGGCTCGATTGTAGAAAGTGAGAATGCCAAGAAGTTCCTTAAGGAAATCCAACAATACTTCGCTATTAATGAAAAATGTAAGACCAGTAACACTTTATCTGAACTCGTCTCAATGAAGTATAAATGCAAAGGGAAAATTTGGGAGTACATAATAGAAATGTCCCACCTCCCGTCAAGTTAAACTCAAGGCACTAAAGTTAGAGTTATCTGAGGATTAGCTCATGCACTTGATTTTGCTTTCACTTCTTGTACCTTTTGGGAAATTCAAAGTAAGTTATAACACGTTGAAGGACAAATGGTCCCTAAATGACTTTATTTCTTAGTGTGTACAAGAAAAAGAGAGACGAATGAGGGATAAGACAGAAGGTTCACATTTGGAAATAACTTCCAACAAGAGGGAGAAGAAAGAAGGAGTCATTGCAGAAGGATCTTCTTTAAAGAAACAAAAGCAGCAGAATGAAGAATTTATATAGCTGATTTTGCAAGAAGTAGGGGCACATGAAGAAAGATTGCTCCAAATACGCCGCATGTCATCTTGAAAAGGGTATGCTTCTAACTTTGGTTTGTTCTAAAGTTAATTTAGATTATGTACCTAAAGATACTTGGTGGATAGATTCTGGTGCTACTACATATATAAGTACGAACATGCAGGGTTTTCTATGGATCCCACCGCCAAATAATACTGAAAGATTTATACGAACATGCAGGGTTTTCTATGGATCCCACCGCCAAATAGTACTGAAAGATTTATCTATGTGGGCGATGGCAATAAAGTTATAGTAGAGGCTATAGGAACTTTTAGATTACAGTTAAAAACTGGATTTTATTTTAACTTGTTTGATACATTTATTCACTTAATTTATGTTTCTAGTTTGGACAAATCATAATTTTCTTGTTCGATTGGAAACAATAAAATTACTCCAAAATTCAAGTTTAATTGGTTGTGGTTCTTTGATTGATAATATGTATATACTTGATACTGCTAGTTCCCATAATGTAGTATTGGAAACAAGTTCACGTCATACAAAGAGAAAATTAAGCGACAATTCTGCTATATTATGGCACAACTATTTAGGTCATATCACTAAACAGAGAATTCATAGATTTGTCGATGGAATTATTGAACCCCTAGATTTGACAGACTTTCAAGTTTGTGCTGAATGTATCAAGGGGAAGTCAAACCCGTTCCTGACATTTTTAGGCCTTTGACGAAATGTGAAAAGGGGTCATCGATAAGTACGATATTTTTTCAATATATTGTTTTTCTTATTAAAAATAACATTAAATTCATATAAAATCATTTTTTTCGAGTATTCATAGACGCAAAATCAATCAATAATCGTTTCTAAATTAATATTATCCACTAGAACATTTTTATGTAGCATCATCAATTTGTTCTATCAACAAAAACATCCTATGATATATTTTTGGTACATAGAATGACATCAATTGGGGTCACAATGTTAATTTTTCTGATTTCCGAGTAATACTTATGTAAATCAACGTAAATAGGTTGATTTTCCATGTCACCTCATGTTAATGTTTTCTAATATCATTTTAAACTTTTATACTATGTTCTCGAATTTAGGAAGGAAAGAAAAGAACGAGAAAAGAAAAAAATAAAAGAAAGGAAAAAAATAATGTTATTTATTTGTTTTTTTCATAGAGATGACAGGGGAAGGAAAAATAAGGAAATAAAAATAAATTCTGATATAATTTTTTTTTTCTTTCATTTTCTTTTTCTTTCTCAAAAAAATCTCGAGAACATAATATTTTTCTTCCCCATTATTTTTCTTTCTTTCCTTCGTAAAAGTAAACTCAAGAACATAGCTTAGGATTAAAACAAACTTTTTGGAATTCTCAATCTTATAAATAAAAAAACTCATTTTGGTTATAGTTTGAGATCTTATTATTCTTTTAGAGATAGAAGAGTACATAAGATTTATGTACTCAATATTAGATAATAAAGAACAAGTATGAAAAAACAATTATAGTTTTATTATCCTATATATACATGGCCGGTCCTAAGATTTTTGATGCCCTATGCAATAATAATAAAAAATGCTCCTAAGCTTATTTTTTTAAGCACAAGGAAAACTATAATTAGTTTTTAATTAAAATAGTAAATTACATCCAAATTGTTGTCATAGTAAGTAAAAAGTATAACTCAAAAGTTACAGGAAACGACTAAAGGCAAAACACTTATCTGTTAGCAGCTTAATAAGTTTAACGGAACTAATAACCTATTCGCTCAACTATGCATGACTGTTTCGTAGTGGCTTAATGATATAGAAAGTGACTTATCCAGTAAGCTTCTAGGGGGAGCTTTATATAAAACCCAATTTTTTTTTCAAACATGTCCCTTCCAACTAACAAAAGGTTCCTTACATCTGCGAAAAAAGTCTCTCAAACAAAAACTTTTCCAACTTATACAAACAGATTAATTCATACAGACAACTTTATTCATACAAACAAAAACTTTTCCAACTTTCCAACTTTTTCCAACGATGTGCATTTAGTATTCATCACTGCTAGGCCTTGCGCCTGTTTTTATAGTTAAAGCTCAGTTGTCCAATTCTCAAATTATTAAACACAAAACTAGTAATAAAAAATAATTTGATGCCCCTTTAGGCTTTGATGCCCTGTGCAGCCGCACGGGCTGCACATGGACAGGACCGGCCCTGTATATATATATATATATATATATATATATATATATATATAAAGAGAGAGAGAGAGGAGCGATCAAATAAAAACCACTCCAATTTGTAAAAACCATAAAAACTACTCTCATCCATCGTAATCTTATAAATTTTTTTCATGAAATTGTTTAATCTTGTGAAATTGTTTCATATAATACTTTTTTGATGAAGTTGTTTCATATATGGTTATGAAATTATTTCATATACTACTTAATGAAATTTTAATGAGACTGTTTCATGTATTTCTCTAAAATTAAAATAATGAAGATGATAATATCCATGATTAACATCCTCTACAATAAAAATTATTAATCAACCTCTATAATTACAAAAATATGAACAAAATGAAAAATTATGATCTGTGGAATGAAGTTTTTACGGTTTTTACAAAATGAGTGGTTTTCATTTGATCGCTCCCCTATATATATATATATATATATACACACAGAGAGAGAGAGAGAGAGAGAGGTTGGTTCAAATACTAACCCATTTTTTGGTGTTAACTATGCTAACCAACATCAACCAATCATGTTCCATCTTTTAGTTAGGTTCAAATGWAACTYAYATATTAAGTGTAAGGGTATTTAGGTAATTTGTCATTTTTATGTAACTCCCCAATATTTTAATTGGGAGTTACAAATCTTAAAATATCACTAATTGATCTTTATGTAATAATGACATGAAGTTTCACATTTGTTCATCTTACTGATTTTTACATTTCATTCTTCCAACAATGGTTTTGATWTTGTAAATTTCAAAAAAGTCCCTTTTGTAAAGATTTCGTTATAGTTCGAGTAATATGGATAATCATAGAGTAAAACAGATCGACGATAATGAGAATGAAAAAGCTAAAAGCGTCTACGAACAAATTCGAAATTCGAATTCCGAAAGTGAAGAAAATGATCAAACCGTTCACGCACATATTCACTCAAACGTCAACATATGTGTTCACTCGTGCACATATGTGTTCAATTGGTTCACACAATATGTCCATTTGGTTCACACACATGTTTCAATTGTTCATTAGGTTCATACATTGTTTTGATGAAGATTATAAACCTAATTTTTCAATTGTTCATTAGGTTCACACATTGTTCATTAGGTTCACACGCATGTTTCAATCTTATCTCGATGCCGTCGCCTGGTAATCATTCCAAATCCTCCATTGTTTTGATGAAGATTATGAACCTAATTTTTAGCTACTGATTTAAGATATTGATCAATGAGATTGACGGTTTTTTTATTGATTGGAAGTTACAGAATAGGCTGACAAAATAGGATACGTTAAGATCATTTACTTTTTACAATTCTACCCTCTGAACCATTGTGAACCTAATTTTTTTATTAATATGGTAATTAAATAATTAAAWTTTTAGTCTCAATAAATGACAACCGTTGGATGTTCAAATCAACGACCAAGATCGGTTAACAAAGTTAACACGATAATCTTGGTTAGTATTTGAACCAACCCCTATATATATAAGTTGTACCGTCTCATATGGTTGGTAATTTTTTTTCAAAAGATGGGAGTTTTGTTACCTAATAACTTGAAAATCTACTATATTCTAATACAACAATAGAATTCATGCAAGGATGAAATAATCAAAAGAGTCGATAGGAGATGAATTGTCAAGAATACATCAATGTTTTCGAGGCAAATAGTTTTAGACGTCGGTATTAGATAAAAAAAAACTTAAAAAAACATTAAAGAATATTATATGATGAACGACAAATTAACTTTTTTATGTATGTTTTTCTCCAATATATTTAATTAATACATCTTTGAGCCTTTAATAGTTAATGTAGTACCAAAATACTTTATAGTACTATTAGATACTAATTTTTTTATGTCTCTTCTATTTTCTATTTTTTTAAACTACTATTATATATACTAAAAAAATTTGGGCCTCCAATTTTGGTAGGCCCTAGGCGTACGCCCAACCCGCCCTCCCCAGGAACAATCCTGGGGAAACAAACCAACAATAGAAAAATAGGTGCTGATAGAGCTAAATACATCTTAGAATTGATACAGACTGATATTTTTGGTCTGTTCTCTAAGGCTTCATGGAATGGACAACAATACTTACATTCATAGATGACTACTCTAGGTTTGGCTACCTATATTTAATTGATCATAAGTCTCAATCCCTCGATGTTTTCAAATCTTTTAAAGCGGAAGTTAAACTACAACATGGAAAGAACATTAAGGTTGTCAAATTGGACTATGGTGGTGAATATAAGGTAGATATGATGGATCAGGAGAACAACATCTAGGACCCTTCGTGCTTTTCCTCAAAGAATGTGGAACCGTTCCATAATACACTATGTTGAGCAAACCTAGCATGAATGATGTTGCAAAACGAAGAAACAGAACTCTTAAGGATATGGTAAGGAGTATGATTAATGTTTCTCTTTCCGATCACTTTAGGGAGAAGCACTAAAGATTGTAGTGTATATTTTTAATAGGATACCTAGAAAATCAGTTGCCAAAACCCCAAATGAACTTTGGATAGGCTAAAAGCCTAGAATTAGACCTTTGTATATTTGGGGTTGTCTAACTGAAGCATGATCTTATAGGCCAAACGAAAGGAAGTTGGGCTCAAGAATGGTTAGTTGTTACTTTGCATGTTATGCTGAAAGATCTTGAGACTACAAATTTTACAATCCCATATCTATAACCATTTTCGAAATGGTAAATGCCAAGTTCCTTGAGGATATTAAGGTTGGGGAGAAGATTCATTAAGGAATATTGTCTTCGAAGAACTTGATATTGATAGTAATCAGGTTCATATACTTATTCTTAACGATATTCAAGATAGACTTAACGATTCTTAGGACCATGTTCCTGATTTTGTTCCAAATATTTCTCAACATTCAAGATCTTATTCCAAACATTGCACCAAAACAATACAACAATGTAATGATTCATCTAACACCACTTATATAACAACCACAACAACCTCAAGAAGTGCCATTAAGGAAACCCACTAGAGAAAGAAGAAGTGACATTCCAGATGATTATATGATGTATCTCCAAGAACATGAGGACAACAATGGCTTGTTAGAGGATGACCTAATACATCTTTGCAAAGCCATGTAAAGTTCTAATTCAAAAGTGGATTGATGCCATATCAAATGAAGTCTATGAAGGACAATGACATTAGGGATATTCTCGAGTTACCTAAATGTGCAAAACCAATTGGTTGTAAATGAATAGTTAAAACCAAAAAGGATTCGAAGGGCAACTGATATGTGTTGAGAATTTAACACATAAAGCACTCATTTTACGTCTTATTAGTTAGAATAATTTCTTTTCATTCCCACTTTGAGTCATTTTTATTTGTTTCTTTATACATTTGTTGTTATGAACCTAAATATTGTGGTTGACTTGTTGGTACTCATAGAAGATGCTAATGGAGAGTTTTTGTGAAAACAGCAGGATGCTACAGCATTGGTGTAGCGGCGATCTGATGAATGTACAACTTTTTGGAGGGCTTAACGATTAAGACGCTGCCTTTTTGTACTAATGGAAGACAGTTGTAAAAGCTTATTTTTTGGTTAAAAACTTGTATTTAAGACTCTTGTTAGGTTAATGTACTTTTAGTTACTCTATCTTTACTTTGTAACTTAACTTAGGATGCTTAACCTCCAAGATTTGTATTTTTTGTCTTTTAGTGCCTCATTTGGGTATAAAAGGAGTGCTTGGGGTTCCATTTTCATTATCCATTCTAACACCATCTAGTGTTAAAATCAACCCTCTCTAAAGGTGATTTTTAGTAATCTTTTGAGCAATACAAGTTCTTCATCTTTTTCTTTTTTAATTTCTCGTCTTTTAATTTCCGCTCTTTATTTTACGTTCCTTTACGATTATTGTCATTTACATTCCGTTATTTAATTTCCGCAATTTACATTCTCGTCATTTACTTTCTCGTTATTTATTTTTTTGTCATTTACTTTATGCAATTTACGTTTATGTCTTTACTTTCCGTCATTTATTTTTCTTGTAATTTACTTTCCGTTATGAGTAGCTAAGCTTTTATAGCTTTTGTGTGAGATGGAAAGGCGAGATTTTTAAACCAAAATAAAGTAGCTAAGTGTTTTCATAAACGACGTTCCCTTGTTTCATTCGTATTTTTATAAAAACCAAGCACACTTCTTGACGGGTTGATCAATTGAAAGTGTTAAAGTGCCATGGACTTAGAGATAAGCCATTGAAATGCACGTCAACTTGAATGACATAAGAGGTAGACTTGAGAAAGTTGCCGACAAGGAGACTTGTCATTTATGTTTTTCAAAACTTAACTCCTGACGGATTGGTAACTCTTTGAAAGTGTCAAAGTGCGATAGATTCAGAGATGAACTATCTAGAACACAAGCCAACTCGAATGATATGGGAATCGACTCGAGAGAGTGATTTTTAACAAAGAGATTTGTTTATCCATATATTTTGAAAACATCATCGTGTCACTATCCCTGGTCCGAATACCACATAGAGATATGGGTGGAAAGCTATAATATAGTGCAATGGTGAAGTTCGAGAGGAATGTCTTCAAAATTGATGGTGGAACTTAGTTTCGAAACACTGCTTGCTGTAGCATTTCTACAGCATTGGCTACTGGAATTTGTGTTTGGGTCTCACCTTAAGTCTTACACCCTTGCTACCTTTATATATTTTGTATTCTGTTTTAATTCACCTTACAATCAAACTAAAGTCTTCAAAATCGTCATCTGAAATCACCTCTTTCATTGGACTCTTATTTTACTTTGGCTTCAATCTCCGTGGACGATATTCCGGTACTTGTACCACTTTATTACTTGGAAAGACGACATTGGACCGTATTGTATACTTGCTTTGTGGTCCAATTCCTTTGTCTAACGGTGTGCGATTTAATCGACCATGTTTTTGGCGCCGCTGCCGGGGATTGGCAAGCTAAAAGTTTTATTTTGAGTAAAGTAAATGATTTGATTTTTCTAGTACCATTGGAATCGTTTTAAAAAGTGGTGTATGCCACGGTCACAACGCGGAGAATTTTTCGAATTTGATCCCGATATTGAGAGAACGTTTCACCATAGAAGGAGGGCTCAAATTGCATTTTTTGCTCTACTCCCTCCAAACATGGCATTACCTCCCCCAATCATTTCGGAAATCCCACATTTAGAAAACCAACCGCCAGTTTTTGAACCAATTCCACCATTTCTGAACTTTCCACAAGGACACCCACACAATGATAGTAATTTGGACACAGAATCGAAACCTAATGAGCAACAAAGAGCACAAACTTCGAACATCATTAATTTGGTAAATTCCAAAATTGGGAGGATCATGGATTGTGCTATTCCGAATTTTGAGCAATTAAATTCCGGGATAGTGAGACCACATATGACCGCTGTCTATTACGAACTAAAACCGATAATATTTCACATGTTGCAAACGAATGGCCAATTTGCCGGATTACCTTCGAAGGACCCACATTCGCACTTAAAATCTTCTATGGAAATCACTGATGATTTCCTGATCTCGGGAGTGTAAAATGACGCTCAAAGACTCACTTTATTTCCATTTTCATTAAGGGATCAGACAAAAGCATGGTTTACCGTTTTAACTCCGGGTTCTGTGCCTTCATGGAGTAATATGGCAGAATTTTTTTTGCAAAAATATTTCCCACCAACAAGGAACGCTAAGTCCAGGAACGAAATTTGTCTTTTCAAACAAATGGACGATGAGGCTCTTCCTGACGCGTGGGAAAGGTTCAAAGAGATTTTGACGAAATGCCCATATTATGGCATTTCGTACTGTATTCAAATTGAGACATTTTACAATGGGTTAAATCCATGGCAAAACAAATGCTCGATGCGACTGCGGGCGGTGCCTTCACAACCATGACCTATAATGAAGGATATGAAATCCTAGAAAAGATATCAACCAACAATGGGCATTAGGCCGACCCACGTGCTCAGTCACAGAAAAAGACTGTGGGGATACATGAGGTAGATGCATATACTGCATTAACAGCTCAGCTTACCTCCATCACCAACATGTTGAAAAATTTAACTTCCGGTCAGGGAGGACAACAAGCTGCTAATACACCTGTTCCAACAGTCCTACCTGTGCAATGTGTGTGCTGTGGCGGGGAACACTCATATGAACACTATCCTCACAACTCTGAATCAGTTTAAACCCACCAGTCAACTTGCACCTAACCAGAACAATCGAGCCCTTGGTACCTTACCGAGTAATACAAAAGTCCCTACAGACCTAGGTAAGGAACATGTGAAAGTAGTAACCATTAGGAGTGGGAAGGAGTTGACAGAAAAGTGTCCAAAGATAGTACACCAACTTTGGCATAGACTGATGCTACAGCGTTGGTTCCTGCCAAAGAAAGACCGGTCCAACCTTTAGAAAAGCAGGCATCTGAGACCACCACTTCTGTCCCCCCAAGATCAGACTAGCCATTACTCTTTCCTGAGGATGTTTTAAAAAAGTCAGAAGAGACTGAGATTTTAGAGACGCCTAAGCTTGATGCTAAAATTCCATCTGAACCTCCAAAGTGCGCCACAAAGACCCGAGGCATTCAAGACCCATCTTGCTTAACACCTCCAAGCAAAAATGTGATAAAACCAGTCCCTCCTTATGTTCCTTAAACCCAAAGGTTGAGGAATCAAAAAGAGGACTGCATTTTAAGAAATTCTTGGATGTGTTCAAAAAATTGCACATCAACATACCACTTGTTGAGGCAATTGAGCAAATGCCTAGTTATGCTAAGTTTCTGAAGGACATCCTAAGTAAGAAGAAGAAGTTGACTGAATATGAGACTGTTGCCCTTACCGAAGGATGTAGTGCACTTTTGACCAATAGCATACCCCCTAAGCTCAAAGATCCAGGGAGTTTTACTATTCCTTATTCAATAGGAGGGAAGGAGATAGGGAAAGCCCTATTTGACTTAGGAGCTAGTATCAACCTCATGCCTTTATCCGATTTCAATACCCTAGGCATAGGTGAAGCTAGACTTACCATGGTTACACTCGAATTGGCCAACAAATCCATGGCATACACTAAGGGAAAGATTGAGGATGTGTTAATGCAAGTTGATAAGTTCATATTTCCGGCAGACTTTATCATTCTAGACTTTGAGGCAGATAAGGACATTCCTATTATTTTAGGGAGACCATTTCTATCCACCGAAACAACTCTGATAGATGTCCAAAAAGGAGAGTTGACCATGAGACTCCAAGACCAAAAAGTCACATTTAATGTTTTCAACTCTCTAAAGTACCCTGATTACTTGGAAGAGTGTTCTAGAATATATGAAATAGAGGAGATGTGCTGTAAAGAAGGAATTCAGAAAAACCTTAAGTTGGAAGAAGAATGTGATGAGGAAATAGAAGAAGAGGTTGAGGAAATAGAGGAAATAGAGGAAATAGGAACTGATATTATCCTAGTGGATGCTGCAACATTTGAGCTGCTGGAAAATAGTGAGCAAAAAGACTTCACCCCGTCCATTGTATCACCACCTGACTTGGAGTTAAAGCAACTCCCATCCCATCTGAAATATGCTTTTCTAGGAGAAGAAGACAAATTGCCTGTCATCATTTCATCTACCCTAGACTTGCATCAAGAAAAGAAACTAGTGGATATGTTGAAATTGCACAAAAAGGCCTTAGGATGGACCATTGCTGACCTTAAGGGGATCAGTCGCTCTATTTGTCAACATAAGATCATCTTAGAGGATAAGAATTTCACTTCCATAGAACCTCAAAGAAGGCTGAATCCTGTCATGAAAGTGGTAGTCAAAAAGGGAGTTTTAAAATGGTTAGATGCCAAAATTATTTTCCCGATAGCCAACAGTTCTTGGGTTAGCCTAGTCCAGTGTGTTCCAAAAAAGGGAGAGTTCACAGTCATCACAAATGACAAAAATGAACTTATCCCCACTAGATTTGTATCCGGTTGGAGAATATGCATTGATGTTGGACAGATTAGTCGGCAAAGAGTACTACTGTCTCTTGGATGGTTATTCAGGGTACAATTAAATAGCCATTTCTCCAGAAGACCAAGAAAACACCACCTTTACTTGTTCTTATGTCACCTTTGCTTTCATAAGAATGTCATTCGGACTATGTAATGCTTCTGCCACCTTTCAGAGGTGTATGATGTCCATATTTTCGGATATGCTTGAAAATCCATTGAAATATTTATGGATGATTTTTCTGTTTATGGTTCATTTTTTGACAACTGTTTAGAAAATTTGAAAAAGAGTTTGGAAAGGTGTGAGGAAACTGATTTGGTCCTAAATTGGGAGAAATGTCACTTCATGGTTGAGGAAGGAATTGTTCTTGGGCACTTGATTTCTAAAAGAGGAGGTGAGGTAGATAAAGCAAAACTCGAAGTTATTGAAAAACTACCGGAACCTACCACTGTTAAGAGAATTAGAAGCTTTTTAGGTCATGCCGGATTTACAGAAGGTTCATCAAAGATTTTTCAAAAATTTCAAATCCTCTCTGTTTACTCTTACAGCATGACCAAAATTTTTATTTTAATGATGAGTGCAAAAATGCATTCAAAACTTTGAAAAAAGCTTTAGTCACTGCTCCAGTGGTAGTTGCCCCTGATTGAAACAAACCTTTCGAGATTATGTGTGACGTGAGTGATTGGGCTGTAGGTGCTGTGTTAGGACAAAGGAAAGAAAAGGTGTTTCATTCAATTTATTACGCAAGTAAAATTTTGATTGACGCACAAATTAATTACACCACAACAGAGAAGGACTTATTGGGCATAGTTTTTGTGTTTGAGAGATTTAGGTCCTACTTGATGGGAACAAAGGTAATTGTGCATACCGATCACGCGGCCATCAAGTACTTGATCCCAAAAAAAGATGCAAAACCAAGGTTAATAAGATGGGTGTTTTTATTGTAAGAATTTGACTTGGAGATACTTGATAGAAAGGGAGTAGAGAATCAAGTAGGGAATCATTTGTCTAGGTTAGAAGAGCCTGAGATAGGAGGAATGGACATTAGTGATACTTTTCTGAATGAAAGGATCCTCATGATAGACCAACCAAAAACACCATGGTTTGCGGATTTAGCAAATTTCTTGGCCTGTGGAATAAAACCCTCTGATTACACAGGCCACATGTTGAAAAAATTCTTTCATGATGCTAAATCTTATCTGTGGGATGACCCGTTTTTGTTTAGACTTGGTGCAGATCAGATTTTAAGAAGATGCGTGCCTGAATCTGAAGTGCCAGCAATCCTGCAGCATTGCCATCATGCACCATATGGTGGCCATTTTGGAGGCCAAAGAACTGTAACCAAGGTCCTACAGTCCGGTTTTTATTGGCCAACCATTTTTAAAGATTCCTACAATTTTGCACAAAGGTGCAACGAATGACAAAGGAGTGGCTCCATTTCTAAAAGAAATGAAATGCCATTAAATAGGATACTTGAAGTTGAATTATTTGATGTCTGGGGAATAGACTTTATTGGTCATTTCCCTTCATCAAATAATTGCCAATACATACTTGTGGCTGTTGACTATGTATCCAGATTGGTGGAAGCCATGGCATGTGTGTCAAATGATGCCAAAACTGTGGTTAAGTTCCTCCAAAAACAAATTTTCACACGGTTCGGTACCCCAAGGGCACTAATTAGTTTCGAGGGTACCCACTTTGTGAACAATTTGTTAAAAAGAGTTCTTGAAAAATACAATGTTAACCATAGAATTGCCACGACTTATCACCCACAGACTAATGGTTTGGCAAAGCTCTCTAATAGAGAAATTAAAAGCATTTTGGAAAAAGTTGTCAAACCCAATAGAAAGGACTGGGCTTTCAAGTTAGACGATGCTTTATGGGTATATAGAACCGCTTTCAAAACACCAATTGGTATGTCTCCATATAAGCTAGTCCATGGTAAAGCCTGCCATCTGCCTTTAGAACTTGAGCACAAAGCATATTGGGCAATCAAAGAGCTCAACATGTCTTTGGATGAAGCCAGAAAGAAAACAAAGTTACAACTTTATGAAATGGAGGAACAAAGACAAATGTCTTATGAGAATTCCAAACTGTATAAAGAAAAGACAAAGAAGTGGCATGATAACAAAATCCAACACCGAGAGTTGAAAGAAGGACATAAAGTCCTCTTGTTTAACTCTAGGTTGAAACTATTCCCGGGAAAGCTCAAGTCAAGGTGGTCTGGACCTTTTGTCATTCATAAAGTTTACTTTTATGGAGCGGTTGACCTGATTAACCCGGAGGACAACACGGTGGTTAAGGTGAATGGGCAACGAGTTAAGGTATTTTATGATGTTGTAGCATTCCCAGAGCACTGCTCTCAGAATTGGGCAACACCTTAGGAAATGAAGGTGTATTTGGACTTTTCAAAGTCCAGGGTTGTTTGTACATATTTTTCCTTCTTATATCTATGTATTAGAGCAGTTATGTTTTATTAGTTTGTTCTTGCGCAGGTTATTTTCATAGAAATTGTTAAGAGAAGTTGATGCTCTGCCAATGCTATAGCATTCCTATGTTCACATGTGAAGATTGACAGCATCTTTTTAAAGAAGTCAGTGGAAGTACAAGTGACATAAGCACTGCATCATACCAGTTTTATCAGCCTCTTTTCTCAGAAATTGTCTCCCATGCATCTTGAACCCACTCCATCACATTAATTCTTTTTAACCTCCTGATAACTACCATTGACACTTCCTAAACCACCATTTCATTTAAATGAGAAAGGAAGACTTGATTAAGATAAGACTTTTCATCTTCCCCATAACCACCCTTACCCATCTCCATCGCCGACTTTCTCATCGTCGGCTTTCTACTTCAAACATCACCTCCCCATTTTTTATGATTTGCCACCAAAGTCACTCTCATTAAACCACTCTCACTAAAATAATTGTTACCACACTTCACCCTCACCACTGTTCGATCATGGCCCAAATGAAAAGGGCAGCGGTTCACAACCCACCACAACCGATACGGCAAAGCAATCGCCGGCGAGCGTCCTCCTCCACTTCACGACGAACAGGGGAACCCGAATGGGTGGACCTTGTCGCCAATAGCACCTCATCTTCTCCTCCGTTATCGCCATCACCTCCACGACCACAACTAATTCCTTCGAGAGTCGCTGACTCTTCGCCGCGTGCACAACCACCTCCACCGCCCTCGGCCGACTGTCCATCATCACCTCCACCATCCCTCGACGCCATCACCACCACCTACGGCTGTCAAGACCTCCATTCCACCACCATCAACATTGCCGACTATTGCTAGCCCTAAATCGGGCATTGATGTAAGTCACATTTCGAACCCTAATTTGCCTATTGAGGGACTCACTACATCTGATTCATCCGAGGAGGAAAATATTATGCAACCTCAATCACCCTCAAATGTTTTGAATTCATCAAGGATGTATTTTTTGACTTGGTATGATCACCCTTGCACCAACATGCCTGAGCCTACTGTTTTGGCTGATTCTACACCTCGCGATGCTGAGGTAGAGCATGTTAAGTATGAGCACTGTGAAACTCATGTTGGGGATGAAGCCATTGATTCCCCACACATTGAGGTTGATATAAGGAATTTGACACCAATTCCAACAAGAAAAAGAAAACGATTGGGAAGAGTTTTTGCTACCAGATCACAGGTTGTGGATAAGCACCATTCTAGGAAAAGAACCAAGAGAACTCCACCTTCTGTCCAGTTGAGGCACACATCCTTTGTGCCTAGAAAGTCATCCTGAAAAGGTTCGGCAAGGCATGATGAAATAGCCGGTCCTTCTCGGGTGAGAGCTACAAATAAAATGTTAAAAACTAACCCATTCCTAGACCATAACAACCTTTTGATGGGTTTAGTTCTGAAGAGGCACAACAGATGTTTGCAAAGATTAAAAATAAGAAGGTGTTGCTGGACAAGGGGTTTGATAGGAGAAGCATTAAAGAGTTTAGTTTTATCCGAGACGTGATCAACATGCAAGGCTGGCATGTACTATGCGAGGTAAAAAACTCTTTCAATTTATCTTTGATTAGGGAATTTTATGAGGAAACTTGTGTGTATAGCACTACCAAGCTTAAGGTACGGGGTGTTCGGGTGAGTATTTCGGCTAAGGCCATTAACAAGATATTGGGCCTTTCACGCCCAACCGAGACTGACTTTGAGACTCTTTCCTAATCGGCTTCGCAAGCCAAGTTAGAGGAAATTGGTAGGAAACTTGGGAAGCCCAGAGCAGGTTGGGATGTCCATAGCAACTACATGCTAAGAACTTATAGGGCTTCCAACTTGACACCCGATGCAAATGTATGGGTGAATTTTTTTAGACATTCTCTCAACCCGACTACTCATGACAGTTCTATTTTGGTTGAGAGAATCATTTTATTGTATTGTGTGGTCATGGGCAAATCACTTAATGTGGGGGAAGTAATAGAAAAAGCCATCCTTTATTGCTCAAGAAGGAGACAAGGGAAACTGTTTTCCCTGGGCTTGATTAACAAGTTACTTATGCAAGCGGGTGTTCCCCAATACATGGATGACTTAGTGATTAAAGAGTGTGAGGAGAAGTGGACCATTGATATGAAGGTTGTTTCAAGATTAAGAGAGAGAGAGGTGAGAGAGGTAGGGAGCTACCCGGGATGACACGGACTGTAGAAGAGTTGATGGCACAAAGTGGTAGTATAATGGACTACCTAATAGAGCAGTGGGTGGAGATGGTGGAGAAGTTGGAAGGCATGCAGGTTGAGTTCATGGAGAGATTAAAGGTTGGTGAAAAGAAGATGAAAAAGAGGTTTACAAAGCTGAGAGAAGATTTGGAGAACGGGGCAGCAGTCAAGATCAAGAGGCTGCAGAAAAAATTGAATCGGTACAAGACGGAGAATGGGAGACTAAAGGTAGAGATCACAGCCGCGGCTGTCCAGACTGCACAACTTACTCCTTCGGAGTAGGATAGGTTCTACCAATTTACTTTAGGTTCATATTTTACTTTTTAAGTCGGGAATAGTTTTTTATAGTTTGTTGTCTTGTTTTTATGCATGATCACTTGAGTTGAGATTTGTTGCACATGAGTTCATAACCCAAATAATTTTATTGATTACTTGTCATTAAACAAGGTATTTTGTTTTTGCTAGAACTAGCCAAACCCTATTTGGGAAACACTTTGATCACACAATCACCATTAGAAAATGAGATAAGCCTTCTTTTCTATGATCATATTAGCCACTTGCACCCTTTAACCAACGTTTACCCCACAAATCTCCAATGAGGACATTGTCATATTCAAGTTTGGGGGAGGAGTTTACATAAGGACAAAAAGTCAATACAAAAGTGCAAAGCTCTAAATTGACTCCTTATCACAAAAGGGTTTGGAAAACACAACAAAAGTCCCATAGGGGCTATGTGTTTTAGAAAATATTATGAAAAGGCACAACAAAAGTCCCATAGGGGCTATGTGCACACTCCAAGAAAAAGAGGCCAAAGTGCCCAAAAATTGAAAAATTTATATATGGAGTATTAGAGTGAAAAGGCTATGAGAGAAAAGAAACAACAATGAGAGAAAACCCTATAAGCCCTATTGATCCTAAAATGGTGATTGTGTTTGAACTTAACAAAGAAAAGGGTAATGCTAGCCCATAGTTCACACAAAGAACTTGGTTTTGAGTGACTCATCTTGGATTTTTGAAAGGCAATGAACATCATGTTGGTATAACTCTCATTGGGTGGGCACGTAATGCCTTAGTCATGCATTTTTTGTTTAAATTGAGTCTTTTTATTTGTCTTTCGGTTGTTTGGGGATAAGCAACGGTTTAAGTTTGGGGGTGTGATATGTGTTGAGAATTTAACACATAAAGCACTCGTTTTACGTCTTATTAGTTAGAATAATTTCTTTTCATTCCCACTTTGAGTCATTTTTATTTGTTTCTTTATACATTTGTTATTATGAAGCTAAATATTGTGGTTGACATGTTGGTACTCATAGAAGATGCTAATGGAGAGTTTTTGTGAAAACAGCAGGATGCTACAGCATTGGTGTAGCGGCGATCTGATAAATGTGTAGCTTTTTGGAGGGCTTAACGATTAAGATGCTGCCTTTTTGTACTAATGGAAGACAGCTGTAAAAGGTGATTTTTTGGTTAAAAACATGTAGTTAAGACTCTTGTTAGGTTAATGTACTTTTACTTACTCTATCTTTACTTTGTAACTTAACTTAGGATGCTTAACCTCCAAGATTTGTATTTTTTTGTCTTTTAGTGTCTCCTTTGGGTATAAAAGGAGGGCTTGGGGTTCCATTTTCATCATCCATTCTAACACCATCTAGTGTTAAAATCAACCATCTCCAATGGTGATTTTTAGTAATCTTTTGAGCAATACAAGTTCTTCATCTTTTTCTTCTTTAATTTCTCGTCTTTTAATTTTCACTCTTTATTTTACGTTCCTTTACGATTATTGTCATTTACATTCCGTTATTTAATTTCCGTAATTTACATTCTCGTCATTTACTTTCTTGTTATTTATTTTCTCGTCATTTAATTTACGCAATTTATGTTTATGTCTTTACTTTCCGTCATTTATTTTTCTTGTAATTTACTTTCCATTATGAGTAGCTAAGCTTTTATAGCTTGGGTGTGAGATGGAAAGGTGAGATTTTCAAACCAAAGTAAAGTAGCTAAGTGTTTTCATAAACGACGTTCCATTGTCTCATTCATGTTTTTTTTAAAATCAAGCACACTTCTTGACGGGTTGATCACTTTGAAAGTGTTAAAGTGTCATGGACTTAGAGATAAGCCATTGAAATGCACGTCAACTTGAATGACATAAGAGGTAGACTTGAGAAAGTTGTCGACAAGGAGACTTGTCATTTATGTTTTTCAAAAGTTAACTCCCGACGGGTTGGTCACTCTTCGAAAGTGTCAAAATGCGATAGATTCAGAGATGAACTATCTAGAACACACGCCAACTCGAATGATATGGGAATCGACTCGAGAGAGTGATTTTTAACAAAGAGATTTATTTATCCATATATTTTGAAAACACCATCGTGTCACTATCCCTGGTCCGGACACCACATAGAGATATGGGTGGAAAGCTATAGTGCAATGGTGAAGTCCGAGAGAAATGCCTTCAAAATAGATGGTGGAACTTAGTTTTGAAACACTGCTTGCTGTAGCATTCCTATAGCATTGGCTACTGGAATTTGTGTTTGGGTCTCACCTCAAGTCTTACACCCTTGCTACCTTTATATATTCTGTATTATGTTTTAATTCACCTTACAATCAAACTAAAGTCTTCAAAATCATCATCTGAAATCACCTCTTTCATTGGACTCTTATTTTACTTTGGCTACAATCTCCGTGGACGATATTCCGGTACTTGTACCACTTTATTACTTGGAAAGACAACATTGAACCGTATTGTATACTTGCTTTGTGGTCCAATTCCTTTGTCTAACGGTGTGCGATATAACCGACCAGCAACATCAAAAGATATAAATCTCATCTGGTTACCAAATTCTTTACTAAAAAAGAAGACATCGACTATAAAGAAACTTTTTGTAACACCCCACATCCCACATTGCATATAACACATAATTCATTCAAAGAAATACATGTTTTACACCATGTAGGTCCCTTAGTACCAGAAACTAAAGTACAAAATACGTAACCCAAAAAATTCCAAAATACAAGTTCTTGTACTACATAACATTCAATCTTCAAAACTAAACACATCCATAGGCTGATCTTATATAGTTATACACATAGGGAACAATTATTTTTTCTCTTTTCCTTTACTATCATTGTACTCAGCTGTTCCTGCAATACATATTTGAAAGACAAAATGAGGGTTAGACCTGAAGGTCTAGTGAGATCTCTTTTCCTTGTAATTGAAGGGTGATGATCACCAAAACATTATTTAAAATCAAGTTTTCATAAAATAAGAACATAATCTCATAAATCATAAAGACCAACATTCCTCTGGCTGTAAAACCAAACTTAGAAAGATTTTCCATAAAATAACAGGACCCGAGCCCCTCTGGTTCTTCTGACCAGAGCTTCTGGTTATACCAAGCAGAGCTCCTCTCAAGTTAACCTTCATGTAAATACCAAATCAAGTACAGAGGATGGATGAAAATGTTTCCCAAGTATAAAAGAGTAAATTAAAAGCTTATGTATGACTAGAGCTTCTGGTCCTACTAACCAGAGCCTTTGGTTCAAAAGCCAAGACCAACCACAGCCCCTCTGGTTTGTCCTTCTTTGCTAAAGTCATTTTGTATAAGAAATTCTCTAAGTTAAAATAAGAGCAAGAAGTCTTACGACTAAATTGAGATATAATCTTTGACAGAGAGCCACTATATAACATATATACAGAGCCTCTGGTCTAGGTAAAAGTTTTGTAAAAGACGTATTATAGACAAATATCATCCAGAGCCCCTCTGGTTTTGCTTTGAGGAATGACCAGAGCCCCTCTCGTCCCTTTTAAGGAACAACCAGAGCCTCTCTAGTTCCTCATAAATCATATATTTTGTCAAAAGCATGTTTATCCAAAACGTCTGGTCATAAGCCAAGTTTTCCCCTTTTTAATAACATCATTATTATCATTTCTAATAAGAGCAACATTCCTGAGTCCTTAAATCACAAAGAAGTAAGAACACAAAACTATTGCAATCTTAAAAGATATAATAGTAAGAGCTATAATAATGATCACACATACAAATGCCACCTTTATACCCGAATGTACACCTCTACTTGATATGCCACCCTTATATTCGAATGTACACCTCTCCTTGATATGCTACCCTTATCCCATGGAACACCTCTCCTTGATATGCCACCCTTGTTTCCTCATCAAAATCTATAGATTGTTCCCAAACAAGACATACCAAAGTCACAACCGTCTTGAAGGAACATTCTCTATAGTTTTAACTAATAACAGTTTCAAAACAGTTTTATTCCAAAACTTTTAAACTCAAGAACCAACATTTCTTTAATATAATTTTTCCAAGCTCAAAACCCCTTTTAATCCTTAAAAGTAGGATATATCATCTTCAACTGTTTAAAAGAAGTATCTTTTTTATTTCTCAAAACCGTTCCAAAGCCCAGATTTTATAAAGCTCAAATCAATTGTTGAAGCAGTTACTTTCTTCATCAAAATCAACCATCAAAAACATATATTTCAAATAACGTCATATAAGGATTTTAATAACAAAAACTCACCTTAATATGCACAGATTTGATGATTAATCACACGACTACTTCTTCAAGTAAACACAGAATCTTCGAATCACTTTTATGCAAGTTTTCTTTCAAGAACACACCTTCACCACCACACACACACACACACACATTTTTCTTCTTCACAAAGATTTCTCCAAAAGGTAAGATAAGATTAATCTTATCTTATATATATATATATATATATCTTTAACAAAGGCGGTGTGTGGTTTTATTATTATAAAACTCTTAAGGCGGTGGAAGTTTTACTATATTTAAATCTTTCATTCTTAACCACGAATATGCACATACTTATAATTAATAATTCTCATATATGCATATCATCATACGTGCATACACATGTATTATAATAATTCTCACGTGTGCACAGTAACATATTCACATATATATGATCCATGCATTTACTTTAATTAATCATGCACATTATCACATATTCACAAAATAATGACATAGAGATCACCTTAACCATTGCTTCCTTCAATCCTGCTTATCACACTTTTTCTCTTTTATCTTCAAAAGACTCTTTAGAACTATGATGCATCGGTAGCTCATTTTGATCTAGTGTTGCATCAGATGGATGTTAAGAAATGTTTCTCAATAGAGACATTGATGAGAAATGCGACAACCAAAAAACTTTGAATCAGGAGACCTAAAGTCTATGATCTGCAAGTTAAAGAAATCTATCTATGGTCTGAAACAAGATTTCCACCAGTGGTATCACAAATTTCATTAGGTAACTACCTTGTAAGGTTTTGAGGTTAATATCGTTGATGACTGTGTATATCGTAAGTTTAATGGGGGTAAATGTATCTACATGGTATTATATGTCGATGATATTATGCTAGCGAGGAACAATATAGGTTCTCTTTGTGAAAGAAATTTATAATGAATAAATTTGAGATGAAAGATCTTGGTGATGCTTTTTTTTGTATTAGGCATTAAGATACTTAGAGATCATTCTCGAGGTATCCTTGGATTATCACAAAAAAAAACTATACCGCTATGGTCCTAAGTAGATTCGACAGAAAGATAATAAACCAAGAGACACACCCGTAGTCAAAGAAGATAAATTTAGTCTCAAACAGTGCCCTAATAATTATTTTGAAAAAAAGGAGATGGAAAATATTTCTTATGCTTCGACAATATGAAGTCTAATGTATGCTCAAGTTTGTACATAACCTGATATAGCATTTGTAGTGGGAGTCTTGGGCATATGTGATAACCGGGTTTCAGACAATACTGGTTGAGGTAACTTTATGTGACTATATGTGAAATACGTGATGATATGCATGATTAAATTGAAAGTAAGTACACAAAATCATGTATACATGTGGAAATGATAACTGTGCATACATGTGGAAATATTAAAACATGTGTGGGCGCATATGTGATAATATGTTATGTGAAACTATTTTTATAATATGTGAAACACAACCTTCATGGTTAAGGAAGGTTAAGTTTTAAAATAATAAACCCACCGCCCAAACGAGTTTTATATTAAAAACTCCTCCACCGCTTTTGATTAATATATATATATATATATATATAGGATAAAAGATAAGATTTTATCTTATCTTACTTTTGGAAAGATTTGTTTTGAGAGAAAAGAGTGTGGCGGTGAAGGTTTATGGAAAAAGAAGTCTTGCAAAAAGTGATTCGAGGAATCTGTGTTTAATTGAAGAAATTGTTGTGTGTTTAAGTCTGCAATTTGTGCATATAAGGTGAGTTTTTGTTACTAAAACATTTTAATAATGTTATTTGAACTGCTGGGTTTTGATGATTTGATTTTTGGAAGAAGAATGTTAAAAACTATTTTCTAATAGTTTAGGATGATGTTTTTATGGATCTAGTTATGTGAACTGCTTTAGAAAATAAAGCAGATTTTGCTTCTTTAAAACAGTTGTGGATAATATCCTATTTTAAGGATTTAAAGGAGATCTTGAGTTTGGAAAAGATATTGGAAGAACAGGTAGTTCTTGAGTTTCAAAGTTTTGAAATTAAAACTGTTTTAAAACCATTATTGGTTAAAAACTATAGAGGATATTCCTTCAAGACGGTTGTGACTTTGGTATGTCTTTGTTTGGAGTTAATATATAGATTTTGGTGGATAAAACTATGGAGGCTTCTTTATCAAGATGGTTGTGACTTCGGTCTATCTTCGTTTTGAACTAATCCATAGATTTTGATGAGGAAATAAGGGTGGCATATCAAGGAGAGGTGTACCTTAGGATAAGAGTGGCATATCAAGGAGATGTATACCTTCGATTATAAGGGTGGCATATCAAAAAGAGGTGTACCTTTGGATATAAGGGTGACATCTGTATGTGTGAATTATTATAGCTCTTGCTATTATGTCTCTTAAGACGACAATAGATTTGAGCTCTTACTTCTTTGTGATTTGAGGACTCAGAGATGTTGCTTTTATTAGAAATAATAGTATTGATGTTATTGAGAAGGGGAAAACTTGGCTTTTGGCCAATGTATAATATCCGTGTTTCGTTAACTCGTACAAATTGGGTTAAGTAAATTTTTGGTAGAATTGTGCATAACATATTTGTACCCTATGCTTAACCAACTTGTACCCTAAGCTAGTTTTGTGTTAAAAGTTGAGTTTATATCTATGTTAACATAAAGTTAAGAATCTAGACTTGAAGGGTTAAAATCGTCAAATGATTAAACTTTATATATATATATATATATAATTATATATAGTGAAACCGCCTCCTGCTTGCATATGTGTATAGAGAAGACGAAATTTAGAAAGAAGACGAAAGTTTTTAGAGAAAGAAAACGAGAGAGAAACTGAGATTGAGAATGAGGCGGTGAAACCGCCACCTGCTTGCATATGTGTATATATATATATATATATATATATACACACATATATATACATATGCAAGCAGGTGGCGGTTTCATTCAATTATATATTCGGAATCCACTCTACGAACCCTTCTTAAAGGTATAAATTTCATTCAATTTTATTAAGGTGTTTATATTAGGGTTATTAAGACCGATTTATAAATTGTGTTTATATCTAAGTTTACGGATTGATTTTGTCAAAATCATGATATATTTGATGCTTAGAATGCTAACACTGATCAAATTGATGTACAAATAAAAAAGGTATATTATAGTTTCAATATGATTAGATTGTGGGTGTATGTTTAACCGTACACCAATTGTTCGGTTAAATGTCGAAAAGAGTAAAAATGCATGATTAAGCTTAGGTTAGCAACCATTGGACTTGTTTTACTGTTTAGTATGTTGAAGTATGTTTATAGCATGTAAATGTAGCGAATCATGAAAGTTGGATCATAAAAGTTAGTCGGGAATTACGGAATTGAATTTTACCGACAATGTAACTCCCGTAATTTGACAGTGTATAACTCACAAACCGTATGTCGGATTAAGCTCGTATTTTGCATTCAGGAAGATCATACTGCGTACTACAACTTTCATTAAGGGTCAAAATTCCAGTTATGACTCTAAGTGGCTCGAAACATTGTGTTTTTGGGGCTGTTTACACTGTATCCGGGATTAATTTGCAGTTTTGTAAAATTCATATAAAATAAATGGATGATCCAAATGAGATGATTTCAAAAGCAATAGACTCGTTTGACACCAATCTACAGCTTCCATCTAGACAATATAATCTGGATTGGTTTCTAAGTAGAGTAAAAATGCTTAGAAATAAGAGGGACGGAAGCGGTTGGATCGAAAGAAAATAAGGTTAAGTTTTACGTTTGAGTTTTCAATTCATATCCAGCTGTCCTTCTTGAAGTCTACATTGTTTAAGTATATTAAGACCTAAGTAAATTTAGTAGAATAATTATGTTACGATTTTTTTATGCTTTGTAAATAGTAACTGGTTATGCATTCCTTAGGCATGCGGGCAAATCAAACTTGATCGTGAATTTCCTTTTGATCGTGCGTTAATTGTCAAATTCGGTTAAGGTACGGGTTTTATATCTCATTTGACACGAGGGTAGCCATTTGCGTAAGGCTTCCTAATCCGAATATATTGGTTCCAAATTCTCATTGTGCTCATCAATTGCTATTGAGCTTTTGTTTCCTTTCGAAATATGATGTACATTTTTATTTGGAATATGGATCATTTTGATCACTTGACTTGTTTGTTTGCTTCATTGTGAAACATTTTACTATAGACTCAATAACTGGAGCATCGGTATAGAGATGTTTCCATGGTGACTGAAACGATCATGGCGTCCTCATTTTCTATAGTCCTTAAAAGTGGACTTGATTATGTACCGGTCGAATAGAGGGCGTATGGATCGATCCTAGGAACCGTTATCGGATGAATTATGACCGTGGTTAAATCCACGAAGAGGATTGTTGTGTTGTGCTTACACCCCTTTCCTCACTTGTGCCTGAATGGACTGATCATCCTTTGGGAACAATGCGTCCTCGTGATGCGGTTTGGTCTTCGGACTCTTGATATGCTTTTGGGGCATTTTGACTTTCTTTTGAATTATCACTTGGCGTTATACATTGTTTTTGAACTTGTTATCTCATATTCATTGTTTAGTTTATCCGTTCACTGAGCATTAAGCTCAGCCGAGATTTTCTTGTCCTCAGCAGGTACATGACTTAGCAGAGATTTTAGGATAAGAGCTATGGAGATGACAATATTGAAGATAACCCATTAAGTCATAAAACTTTTGATGACTAATGTAGACATACTGGTATTTTGAAACCGTATTTTGAGACACGTTATCTTCGTCTATGGTTATGTAATTATCTTTTGGTAAATTTTATTAACCGCTCTGTTTTATATAGCGCGTTGTTTGTTTTATTCCAATTGTGGCATCTCCCGTCTTTGACCACGTGGGACGGGGGTGTCACACAATGGTATTGAATAAAATCTGCTTTGGAAAAGTGTTTGGTTTACAAGAAACCAAAGAGGCTCTAGTTGTTCCTTGAAAGGAACCAGAGGGACTCTAGTTGATCCTCATAGTAGAACCAGAGGGTTTTGGATGATGATTTGATATTGATGCAACTCTTTTACTAAAGCTTTTATTTAAACCAGAGGTTCTGTATCTATTAGATAGGAGCTTTAATACACCTCGCAGTTAGCAACCAAAAGATATATATATATATACAAATAACACAAATACATGTATATATACGACACCTACACATAAAAATACATACATATAACACATAAAAAATGAGAAAATAAGAAAATTAGGATAATCCCTCGTTGATCCCGCACATTTCCTTCACAGATCCCTCATTGATCTGCGAGGGATCAGCGTGGGAAGTGTCAATCCCTCGCAGATCCCTCACTGATCAGCAAGGGATTATCGTATTTTTCTTATTTTTTTCATTTTTATGTGTTATATGTATGCATTTTTATGTGTAGGTGTCGTATGTATACATGTATATGTGTTATTTGTATATATATGTTTCAGTTTCTAACCACAATGTGTATTATATGTACACATATGCATGTGTTATAAGTATATATACGCGTCGGCCCGTGCTATAGATATATGTTTGCATGATGTTGTATGTGTTAGATGTATATATACCCGTCGGTCCGTGTTATATACATATGTATACACGATGTGTATAGATGTGTGTTGGTTGCTAATTACGGTTCTATTGGGCCTAATGGGTTTTATTCAGTTTTATTGGACTTTATTCGGTTTTATTGGACTTTATTCGGTTTTATTGGACCTTATAGGCTTTATTCGATTTTATTGGACTTTATTCGCTTTTATTTGGTTTTATTGAATCTTAATAGGCTTTATTCGATTTTATTAGGCCTTAATGAGCGTTATTCTACATAATGGGCTTTATTCAGTTTTATTGGACATAATGGGCTTTATTCAGTTTATTGGGCTATTTTGGCTTTATTTGGTTTTACTGGGCCTACCGGGCTTTATTTATAATTAATTAAATTATTAATGGGCCTTTATACAAAAAATTAATAAATAACAAATATTTATTAACTAATTAAATTATTAATTATGTTTATAAAAAAAACAAATAATTNAAAACTTAAGTAACAGAAAGTCAAGACCGGTTGATTTCAAAATGCGTTATCATGAAAGAAATAGGTCTATCTATAATAACTAAATAAAAAATTAATTATATTTAACCAAAAAATATATTAATAAATAACAAATATTTATTAACTAATAATTAATTAATTACATTAGAATAAAACAATTTAAAAAATTAATTCAAATATATTTAAAAAACTTTTAGCGACGGAAATTTCCCTCGGAAATCCATCGCTGTTTTTCAACATAAAAAGCCCCAAATCGGCTTCTTTCAACATAAGACAGCCCGCAAATCGTTTCCTCTCAACCCGATTCTGTCAAATCGTTTCCCAGCCGCGAGTCTTCACCGTTTTCCCACCGACGGTCTTCGCCGTTTCCCCGGCGTCGACTCGCCGCCACTCCGACTGTCACCTATAGGAGCTGCAGCTGTCACCACCTCCACCTCCGGCTTTCTCCTCCACCACCTCCGGTTGTCAGAACCACCACCTTCGGCTGTCACCACTCGGTGACCGTCACCACCCCCTCCTACCCACTTGCTCCAAGTGGTTTCATCCCAACCTCTAACCCTAAAATTTGCAAGTTTTTTTTACAATTCGTTTGGTTTATAAATGTTATTCATATAAATGTTTGAGATTTAAGACCAAATAAGAAATCATAATCCCATTTGTGACCGATAGCTACAAAAAAAAAACTAAAAGTTTAAAACTTTAGTACCATATTGTGATAATCAGGTTTCAGACAACACTGGTTGAGGTAACCTTTATGTGATTATATGTGAAATATGTGATAATATGCATGATTAATTGAGGAAAGTACATAAATCATGTATATATGTGAAAAGATGATGTTGTGCATGCATAAGAATATGATAAATATGTGTGTACTTGTATGGTGAAAAGCATGCAGGTGTTAGTATTAAAATATGTGGATAATGCAACCTTCAGGGTTAAATAAGGTTTGCTTTTAAGATAATAAAACCCACCACCCAAAGGGTTTTATATTAATAAAAATTCCCACCGCCTCTATTAAGAAATATATAAATGAAATAAAAGATAAGATCTTATCTTATCTTGTTTTTGGAAGAACTTTTGAGAGAAAAAGAGTGTGGGGGCGGTGGAGATTGTTCTTGAGAAGGATATTTGCTTAAAAGTGATTTAAGGAATCTTTGTTCCTTTGAAGGAATTGTTGTATGTTTGAACCTGCAATCTGTGCAAATAAGGTGAGTTTTTGTTACCAAATCATTTTAAATGATAGTATTTGAAGTGCTGGGTTTTGGATAATTTGATTCTTTGAAGAAGAATAGTAATTTCTGTTTTTGAACAGTTTGAACTGAGTTCATGAATCTGGTTTTGGAAACTGTTTTGGAAAATAAAGCAGATATTACTCTTTAAAATCAGTTTATAGATGATATCGTATTTGAAGGATTTAAAGAAGAATTTGAATTTGGAAATGAGATTGAAAGAACTGGTTGTTCTTGAGTTCAAGGTTTTAAGATAAAACTGTTTTGAAACCATTATTGGTTAAAAACTATAGAGGATATTCCTTCAAGATGGTTGTGACTTCGATTTGTCTTTTTTGGAATTAATCTATAGATTTTGTGGATAAAACTATGGAGGTTGTTTCATCAAGACGGTTGTGATTTCGGTCTTTCTTCATTTGGAAATAATCCATAGATTTTGATGAGGAAATAAGGGTGACATATCAAGGAGAGGTGTACCATGGAATAAGGTGGTATATCAAGGAGAGGTGTACCTTTGGATATAAGGGTGACATTTGTATGTGTGAATTATTATAGCTCTTGCTATCACATTTCTTAAGATTCCAATAGATTTGAGTTCTTACTTCTTTGTGATTTAAAGACTCGGAGGTGTTGCTCTTATTAGAAATGATAGTATTGATGTTATTGAGAAGGGGAAAACTTGGCTTATGTCCAATGGTTTTGGATAAACTCTATTTTGGAAAAGTTGTTGGTTTATGAGGAACCAGAGAGGCTCCGGTTGTTCTTTGAAAGGAACCAGAGGGGCTCTCGTTGGTCCTCACAATAGAACCAGAGGGTTCTGGATATTGGTTTGATATGAATACAAGTCCTTTTCCAAAGATTTTACTCAAACCAGAGGCTATGTATCTATTACATAGGAGCTCTGTGTCAAAATTATACTTTAGAATATGTTTCAAAGATTTTATACTTAGTAGTTTTCCTTATAAGGATAGACAGACCAAAGGGGCTCTGGTTGGCCTGCATATTGAACTAGAAGCTCTAGTTGGTCTTAAGTTTTGAGCCAGAAGCTCTGTCTAGTAGAACCAGAGCTCTGTTCATACAAAAACCTTTTAATATATGTTTTTATAATTGAGAAAACTATTTTAACTATCTATGGTGTTTTACTATGAATCTTTATGAAGATTTACTTGAGTAAGAAGCTCTGGTTGGTATAACCAGAAGCTCTAGTAGAGGAACCAGAGGAGCTCTGGTCCTGTTGCTTTATAAAATATTTAATTATGTGAAATGATTTATTTGAATAATGTTTTGGTGATATTCACCATGCAATTCCATGGAAAAAGGGATCTCACTAGACCTTCAGGTCTAACCCTCATTTTGTGTTTCAAATATTTATTGCAAGAAATGCAGAGTATAATGATAATAAGGGAAAAGGGAAAATGTGATTTGTTTTCCTATGTGCATAGCTATATGAAGATCAATGGATGTGTTTTGGAAATTAGATGTTAGGTAGTACAAGAGCATGTATTTTGGAATTTTTGGGTTGTGTATTTTGTAATATAGTTCTTGTACTTTTGACCTTTGTGGGATTAAACATGTATTCTCTGAATATGTTATATGCAATGTGGAAGCTGGAGTGTCACAGAAGTGGTATCAGAGCCTGAGTTTAAGGGATTTAGGTATTCACATGCATGATGCCTAGACTTAAACTGTTTCATTGCATATTAGGATCCTAGACATAGTTAGCACTTATGGAAATAAATATGATAAGTTAAGAGATCAGTGTGTAAGGTATATTCGGATTATATTTGGCCAATGTAATTTTGAATGTACAGGTACATAAGCGAACTTGGACACTTTATTATATTTAGGAATGTGAAAAAAGTGTTTATTAACCTTGAAATTTGCAGATGACTAGTAGATCCAGAAGGTCTGAAAGGATCACACGCCCCAATCCTAATAATGAAGAGGATTCCCCTGTTCTTGCTCTTATTGGTACATCTGAGGGCAGAGGCAGAGACAAAGGGCGAACAAGAGGCAGAAATAGTCAGACAGAAGCCAATACAAATCAAGGAGAGTCTAATTCTGAAAACATCAATCAGGAACAGATGTGTAACAACTCTGCACTTTTGGATTTCCAGGTTAGGACCTCATTTCGAAATCTTCATTAGAAAACTAAGTCTTTTAGGATTAACCTTATTCAGAGTATGATCTTGAAGAGGTCGCCAATTCGATCAAAGGCTCTGGCGTTAGCCACAGAGGCTCTGGTGATAGTCACAGAGGCTCTGGCACTAGCTACAGAGGCTCTGGCACTATCTACAGAGGCTCTGTTGCCTCTTCTCAGAGACTCTGTGTCTTTTCACAGAGACTCTGGCAATTTTTCTCANTTCTCAGAGACTCTGTGTCTTTTCACAGAGACTCTGGCAATTCTTCTCAGAGACTCTGTGTCTTTTCACAGAGACTCTGGCGATTCTTCTCAAAGACTATTTTTTCACAGAGACTCTCTGTCTCTTCACAGAGGCTCTAACATCTCTTTGCAGAAGTCAGAGACTCTCTGTCTCTTCATAGAGGCTCTGGCATCTCTTTGCAGAAACTGTGTCGCTTCACAGAGGCTCTGACATCTCTTTGCAGAAGTTCTGAGTCTCTTCACAGAAGCTCTGGCGTCCTTTCTTCGCAGAGGCTCTGTTGTCTTCTTTCTGAGGCGCTGGTTGCCCAATCTGATCATTCTGTTCGATAGCTAGTCTTGTTCCAGGCTTGGACATTTTGGTTATTTTAGATTTTTGGGCCTTCATTTAAGGAAAATTTTCAACTCCTTGGGCTTGGGCTTTTAGAGGCCAGCCCACTTTCCTTCTAGGAGTCCTATATATATATATATATACCCCTTCCTCTTTTAAAAACTCTTCTTTATTCAAAAAGCTCTAGTCTTTCCTCGTTCCCCTCTCTAAATAATTCATCACCTTCAAGCCGAACTCTTCTCCCTGCAAGTTTAGGATTGCTGCTGTGCTCGAATCGTTCTTATCTGCCTTGTCTTCAAAAAGGTATGCTCCTAAAAGTCATCTAATCCCCTTTAAAGTGTTCGATTTCCTATTTTTCTCTTTCTACTCAACTCAAGTTTCGGATGGCGAGATTATCCATCGAAGACATGCATATGTCTTCATCAGGTGATAATCTGTGACCTAGAAACCTTTTTAATCTCAAAAGAGGAGAAGAGAGTTCTTACATTTTAAGAACCGATTACACCTTTGGGTGACTTGAGTCCTGCATGCAACTCTAAATCAAATCTTTTATCTTATAGCTTTCCGAAATCTAAAGACTCCCAATTGTTTTCTTTTCTTACCTGGATCTTACTCAAGGAATGAGAATTTAGGGTATTATCTGTCTCTATTCTTGGAAATCTAGAGTCGAAACCATCCCCATTTGATGACATTCTTGGACATGCAACCGGTCTTCGGGGAGGTGTGCGACTCGAGGTTATAATTGTTCTTGGAAAGGGTATTAAACCCACCCAAAATCTACAAATTCCAACAGATGGCGGCTGCCATCATCTGCTTTGGAAAGACATTAAATGATGTCATTATTTGAATTTTGAAGTTATTCGTTAAGGCTAATGTTTAAGCGTCCGCTACCTTGGTAATAGCATCTGACAGATTACCTTGAAGACAGTTTTTCACAACTTAAGTTTCGGAGGTTAGAAATTCTTATTAAAAATTGGTCGTCCTGTCAGGAAGTCCGAATAGTTGATAGCAAGCCTCCTAAGGAAAAGCAATTGATTCTCGCCAAACAGTGAGTTCACGGCCCCTTTGTACCAATTTATCGTTTTGGGGTGAAAAGCATGATTATTGAATATTTGATAGATTTATATTGATATATGAATCTTGTTATGAGTATTTAAATGTATACATTATTGATATGTTGAGACTAAAAGTCCCCATTTATTTCCACTACTATTAATTCATTTTGATCCCATGATTCTTGTGGACGGCGCTATTTGGTTGTATACCCACCCTTTATATTAACAAGTAGGGTGCACTTGGTCATTAAATTTTGCTCTGCACATGTGGGATTTAGTTCCACCGCTAAGGTAGTCCGGCAGGAGTTCTACACATGTGACACAAAGTGGTCACCGCTGAGGTAGTTCGGCATGAGTTCTACACATGTGGGGTTTAGTCCCACCGCTGAGGTAGTTCTTGTATATATGATCTACACATGTGGTTCGCTACCACCTCTGAGGTAGTTCATGGGGCGTTTTTAGGTTTAGTAGTGGCTCAACTATTTTCAATCATGTGTATGTCGTTATTTTAAAGATATTGCTCATAAATTTATAACCAAGATTGACGCATTTAAAATTATTTTTATGCATATAAAACCTGTGAACTCACCAACTCTTGTAGTTGACTATGCTTTATGCCATGCTTTTCAGGTACTAAGAAAGTTATGTGGACTCTGGGGAGCATTACTTGGATCACATCGATTAAGACAGTTTTATTGTATTTCAAATATTTTTTATAACCTTGGAATCCTGTTAAGTCGATGAACTATATATTTTCTTTTTGAATCTTTGTTGAAAGTGTTTCTCTTAAACTGTTGCCAAGACTCGCTTGTCTGTTAGTATTCCGTATTTCCGCTTTAGCGGGGTGTGACAAGATGCCTCAGCCTGAATATGTGACTAGAGACATGTTGGTAGAAGAGATAAGAAAGCTAAGGGAAACCTTGACTTCCGTCGTGGGGATACCTGCCAGAATCGAGACTGGCAGAGTTGAAATTAATCCATTAGTCCCAGTTATCAACAATAAAGAAGGGGATATTAAAATGTTTTTAACCTGTAAACCACCAACCTTTTTGAGGGGAAAGAGATCCAGTCAAAGCTATGTGTTGGGTCAAGGAGATAGAATCTGTGTTCAATACCATCAGATCTGTAGAGACAGATAAAATCAGATTTGCAGTCTCTGTCTTGAAATCAAGTGCATTGTTCTAGTGGGAAGTGGAATCACTAGCCATAACAGACATTTTGCAAACATTGTCATGGGCAGAATTCATTAATCGCTTTAATGAATAATTTTGTCCTAAAGCTGCTATAAGACAGATGGAGGAAGACTTTTTGAAACAAGAGTAGGGCACCAGATCTGTTAGAGAATATACAGAGAAATTCATAGAGTACTCACCATTTGCAGAATATTATATCTCATCTGAATCAAAGAATGTTGAGAGATACAATTGGGGATTAAAACCATCAATCCGAGATTTTGTAATAGCCATGAAGCCAGCTACATTTTCTTCGACAGTTGATGTGTGAAGTCCAAGATTCATACAAAAATGATATTAATCTTCAAGAACAAGATGAATGTAAAAGTAGAAAGAATAGATCACCAAATGTAATTGATTTGATTGAGAGAGAGAATTACAACACTAATCTTACTACAATCTGTTAATGACTTGATAATGACAATTACAAGGAAAATACTATTTATACTAAGGAAATAGTAAAGCTACACTATTACAAAGGCATGAAAACTAAGGAGAAAGTGAATACAACAATAAAGCTCTTACTCAAACCCAACATTCTACCCCTTTGGATTCAAGTTTGGACTCTTGTAAATTTTGTCTTTCTAAGTCCAAGAATTTTCTCTAATCTCCTTAGAGCGTTCCTGCAAGATGCATTGCGATTTCCTCTTCTGTGGAATGCTTTCCCGCTTTCCAAGCTTTCGGTATTGAATCTTCTCATCGAGCAGATTTATAGCATTGATCAACAGATATCTTTCTTTGGAACTCATCCTCTCTGATTCTGCAGCTTTGTCATTGTTTACCCTTTTCAAGTCGAGCGCCCTTCTTACCAACCTTATCGTAGCATCTGAATATTTGTTCAACTCACTGAATCTCATGAATTTCTTCACTTGAAGTTGAGCAAAATATATGACCCCGAACTCTGGTTTTTCAAGAATCATGTAGACAGGATAAGCATCAATATCTTCTAAGTCTTGATTTGGTCTTTTCAGGTTGATGATTCTTTGATTGTCGTCGAGACCCTTTTGAACATCTATGACCATAGCCAGCTTCACATGACATCGCATAAATCTTTTAGTAGCATCAAGAGCAATCAGAGCTCCCTCCTTCCTGTTTGTCATGTTTCTGATTTCGAAGTACATATACTTTAGATCTTCCAAATATAAGCTTGAAAAATCAGCTTCACTGAATCTCCAGATCTGTCCATCCTGTCTAGTCACAGTTGACACAGGATACCAGATTCTCAGAAGCTTTTGAGCATCAATCTGCTTGATTGTGACAACCCGATGCTTGGTACGAACTTCACTTATAGGTAGGCGCTTGGCTTTCAAAAGGTGTTTGTATTCTAAGCGATAGTCTTTGGTCTACCGATGAATACCATGGACTTTATCACCGCTCAGAACTTTTCGATGACAGATAAAAATTCCAAAGTAGATATCTTCTAAGTACGGTTCTCGTATTCTTTCTCTATCGTAACAAGGAAAATTTGCTCTAATGTGAAATGGCACATAATTCTTGGTGAAGATTTCTGTAGAATCAACATGTTCTCTTGGAGTAGGGATGTCTGATACACCAGGTACATCTGCAGTGGAAGATTCTGGAATAGTCTGACGGTCATCTTGAATAGGAAAAATTGGATCTTCATCATTTATATCAGCTTCAAAATCAAAGTAAATCCCAGTTGGCTCGTCAATGTTATCAATGTCCTCTCCAAAAATTTTCTCTCCACCCAGAGTAGTAGAGAACACATCATTGAAACCTACATTGGCAGACAAGTCCAATAACAACCTTGTCCCTACTGTGGAGTCCGCCGGCTTTTCAACCATTGGCTCGACCACAGGACTTGTCTCCATTTCTTCTTCATCTTCTAACACAATGGCCTCAATTATTCTTTCCCGAACAGATTTTGGGGCAGAAGTTTCAGCAATTACATCTTGAGTAGATGGCTCATCTCCAACCCTTGCAGTTTGTTCAGATGTCTCAGCCAATCTCTATCTCTTCCTCTCCCCCTCATGACTATCTGGATCATCTGGATCGTCATGCCTTCTTTTATGAAAGATGGCCTGAGATCTGCAAGTTTCTTCCAAAGTAGACACCCATTCAACAAGGGCATCCATTGAACTTTTAAGATCTTGTGTTTTGGATGTGATTAACTTGCTAACTTTGGAGAAGCTAGAAGTAACCACATCTTGAAAAGCCAAAAACTCTAAGGCTCGAACAAAAGGGTTAACGTCCAGTTGTTGTCTTAAGAGGCCAACCAAGTGTGCATCTTCAGCGTCGGGAGTTTGAGATGCCATCAATTTTGCATACAGCACCGATTTAAGTTCATCCATCGTTTGTTCTTGTACTGATGGCTCAGGTACATGTGGTGGTGATGGCGCAGATGGTGGCTCTTCTTCTACCATTTCTTTCCCCTTCAGAAGTCTTTTTAGATTTGCCATTTGTGCATCCATATTATCTTGAACAACCTTTAGGGTGACGTCCAGATATTCCCTTGACACAAAGTCTTGTAAGCTCACACCTGGATCACTTAGATTACCAGTTGAAACAACAGTTGAATAAACTGTTGTGCCTACGTTCAATGTTGGCATGATAATAGCATTGGTAGGACTTCCGACCTGTCCTTGTGAAATGTCAAATGACACCACTCCGGTTGTTCCGGCAAGTTCACTAAGAACTGCACTTGGAGCAACAGATGCTCTAGACTCATGTGTACCTATGTGTATCGGTTCTAGACTCGATGCCGTAGGCTGGGGCAGCGGCCTACATGTTTCAATAACTACATTCTCCAAATGAAAAGTAGTTAGCAGATATGCTCTATCCCCGTGTTCAATTGAAACAACTGGTTGTTGAGAACCAGTTGAGTGGATAGATGGGGTGTGCATTTGCATAGCTGGGCTAGCTATGTCTTGTTCAATACTAACATTCAACACATGAATGTCAGTAGCAGATGTGGGTGTCCGGCTATGTGTTTCAGCTAGGGAAGGAGCTTGATACTCTTTTTGTGCTCCACTCACACCTTCTCCATATTCTTCTACATCCCTTTCACTCAATCTCTCAACATTTTCAACTGCAACTCCCTCATCTCCTACTTCATTAGAAAGATCTTGAAGAATACGGTCATAATCATCACATTTGTCAATATTGAATGACAATGAATGTAAGCTTGGACAAGGCTGTTGAGTTGAATATTCTGGAAAAATGTCATTTATGTCATCAACCAGTGTTCCAATTGGAATATTCTGTGAAAGAATAGTTTGAGCACGGTCATCCGCTCCATCATCAATATTATCATCATTATCATCATGATCACCATAAACTGCCTCATTGTCGGTTTCAGTATCTTCTGAACTTAAAGAAGTTGTGGAAGTATTTTCAGATGAAGTACTCTGTTGATCAGATGCTCCCCCCGCCTATTCACCCCTCTCTATTTCTTTTTCCCTCAGCACACTTCCCTGTTCAGGTAACCCCTGTTCCTGAACTCTCTCTTCTATCTCTAACTCCTCTCTCACAACTGAGGCATGGGGTGATCCTTGGGTAAGTTCAACCAGTTCTGGTTGAGCTATAGGATCTATCATTCTCCTATAATCTATAACGTACTGAGCAGTTTGATCAGCTAAGGGAATTAGTTCTGGTGGTATTGCCATTATAGAATCCAAATTTTCTACTTTTGTATGCTGCCGAATTCTGGTCATGACAAATGTTGGCCCTTTTTCAGAATTTGATCTGGCCGGAATATATTCATTAACATTCATCATTGCCTTAATAAACAGTTGCAGAAACCTTTGAAAGAGCACAAATTTCCTAGCTTTAGACGAGAATCTTTTTGCATTGACCAGCTCCACCAATTCATTCCAGATGACTAAAGCATAGTCATAGTTTCTCGAGAAGACAATTCCATGAAAGATTTTGAGAAACGAGCTACTGCAAGCATCTATGCCCGCTGTTTTTGACGTCAGGCATCTGTTCAGAATTGAGAACAACAAATGCTAGATTGATGGTAGGAATCGTCTTTTGAACTGTGTCGGGTTAGTCAACTCTGCCGAGTATCCTAACCGTTTGATGTCTAAGCACAGTTGTTCATCAGATACAAAATCTTCAAAACCAATAGAGCCTGGTCCTGGCAGACGGAGAATTCTTCTTAGTCGTTTAAATGTCAGACGACTGACATATTCGTCAACTTCTCCTTCAAAATAAATTGTATCACCGTCTTTTTCCAAAGTAAACGTACTCCAGAATTGTTGTAAATACACCATTGGAACAGGTGTATTGGCTGATAAAGAGTATGCTATGGGGTGTCCTTTTAGAATATGATTATTAGGCTTTATATCTAGGTATTTTATATGTGGAAATAATGTTTCGGAAAGAATGGGTTGGTTAGGCAGGTGAATTGGAATATTGTCTGATCTGACGGAAGGAACGTGAGATTCCTCGCAGATTGATGTCTCTGATCCGCCATTAACCTGTAAAAATTCAAAAAAATTAGAACCCATTTTATTCAAGAAATTCGAATTAAAAAAAAACAACACAACAAAAAAAAAAATAGACTCTAAAAAAAAATTTAAAATCACTAAACTAAAAAATTTTAAAATCACTAAAGAAAGAAAAAAAATCAAAAACACTTAGAGAAAAAAAAATTTTGATGACCGGATTTCAAATCCGGTCAACAAAGAAAACCAACCAAAAAAATACTAAGTCTAAAAGAAAAAGAGTAATCCGGACAATCATCAACCAGATGAAGGTTGATCGGAGTAAACTCCGATCACCTTCTCCGGTGAGAAATTCGGTCAACACAAACACAAATCTAAAAACACTAGCACACTAAAAATTATCAAAAAGAAACAAAAAATAACATCAAAAAAATAAAAGAAAACTCTATTTGAAACAAATAACAGAGATAAGACTGATTATTAGTATTAATCCTTCTATGATTCGATTTAAGATTCGATTCAATATTGATTAACAAACAGTCCAAAGAGTCCAAAATATGTCCAATACGATCAAGGAATTATGAATAAGGGAATCAATCGAAGTAAACCTTTATGAGAAATGAGATGAAACAGTGTAGATTCAAGAACAGTTTTAAGCGATAAACCAAATGTATGACCGGAGACGACGATGAATAGTGAATGGGAGTAAAAAGTGAAAAGTAAAAATGAGACGAATATTTATAGTCAAAGTAAAAAACCGTTCAAATTCTAAATCGCTCAAAGCTTATCTGGATTAGAATAAATCGGTCAAGAGGTGCCGATTTATGGAATATGAAACATCTAAGTGTTAATCCGAACAATAAATCGCTCAAGGCATAGACGATTTAGAAGAACACCGGTCAAGACTTGTCCGGTTTAAGGATAAATCGCTCAAGGTTCAATCGATTTAGAATTAAAGCGCTTAACAAAGAAAACTAAATTGCTCAAGTTAAGGATAAAACCGCCCAAGAGTTTTACCAAACCTTTTGTTTACAAGAGAGCGGTTTTGGGTAAAACAAGCAGTCGCTACTGCTTCAGCCCATAAGAATAAAGGAAGACTAGAACATGTAAGCAATGTTCGTGCCGCTTCCACCAACGTTCTGTTCTTTCATTCAACAACACCATTCTGTTGTGGTGTTCGGGCTGCCGAAAATGTATGTGAAATACCGATAGATTCGAGGTATGAACCGAGTGTGTTGTTCTTGAATTCAGTTCMATTGTCTGTTCTGATTTTCTGAACTTGAAGTTGCAGATTATTTTGAACTGTCTTCAAGAAAGAAATAATTGTCTCGGCTGCTTCATCCTTACACCGCAGAAAATGAACCCAGGTATATCTGGAATAGTCATCGACTATGACCAGCACATACTTTTTACCATTGATGCTTTGAATTGTCATAGGACCGCAGAGATCCATATGAAGTAGATGTAGAGGATGTTCGGTATTGAACTCTGTCTTTAGCTTATGAGAAGCTTTCTTCAGTTTGCTCATCTCACATGCACCGCATACATGATCTTTATGAAACTTCAGTTCTGGGATTCCTTTGACCAAGTTGTCACAAACCAACTTGTTTAGATACTTAAAATTCAAGTGTGAAAGTCGCCGATGCCATAACAGATTTTCCTTCAAGGAAGCCTTGGATATCAAGCAGACATCAGTATCCACTTGTGTATTTGATAGGTCAATCGTGTARAGATTTGATCTTCTGAATCCAGCTAAGAGCTCCTTACCATCAGTACTTCGGATGCTGCATTGGTTAGCTTTAAAACAGACTTCCAGATTTTTATCACAGAATTGACCTATACTAAACAAATTATGTCCAAGTCCTTCGACAAACGACACTTTCTTAATAGTTAAATTCCCAGAAATTACGTCACCATATCCAAGGATAGGCGTGTATTGATTGTTTCCAAATCTTACCGTACCTCCAAAAGATTCAACAAAGTTTGATAATAACTCTTTTCTAACATTCATGTGCTTAGAACATCAAGAGTCTAAGAACCACACATGCCGGTTAACCTGCAAAAATGAATCAATTGGGTTTTGATACCCATTTTAGTTTTGGACCTTTAAGCACATATTTCATTGGCGGTATACTATACGTATCGAACCAACGTTCTTTAAACTTCAGATTTTTAGATACAGAAGAAATCACAGAATGCATGAAATGATATGGTTTAAAAGAAGTAAAAGACTTAAGTAATGCATTCACTCTACACGGAGAACAACTATTTTTACTATTTCCAATATCAAATAATTCATCAACTGAATATCTTATTACAGAATTATTCAATGTCGAATCATTTAATACAGATTTAGTAAAATTATTCTTCTTCAGTTGAGTTGATGATTTGTCTTCTTCTTTTACTCTCCAAATTGTCTTAAACTTCAACGCATTCTTTGAAAAAGGAAAAAGAAAATTATCAGATTTACTTGAATGTCGAACCTTATTTGTCTTTGTAATCTTTATAAGAGAGCTTTATTGTAAATCTGTGATTATGTAAATTATCAAAGATTGCATAATCAGATTTCCTTCTTTCATTCTCTCAATGAAATTCAGAAATCTATCTCTCCACTGATTATAATTTCCGTGAAACAGAACTGGTGGCTTGGTATCAGTACCAATAGCCATTGCTTCCCGTGAACTCATATTATCAGTTCGTATGAAATAGGATCAACTGTAGTTCAAAGTTTGAATTAAAGGATCATTTTACAAAAGTATATCTAATAATCTCCAAACAAGATATGCACTCATTCAACACTTAGAGAAATTAAGCACATATACTTATCCGGATTAGGAATCCGGTGAAGCTTATCCGGATTGAAAGTCCGGACAACAAAGATAGAACTTTCCAACAAGTTATCCGGATTAGAAGTCCGGACAACAACGAAATCTAAATCGCACAAAATCACGTATCAACACTTAATCAAATTTATACAATTAAGCAAAATTCATGCGGATTAAGCAAAATTCATGCGGATTAAGCAAAATTCAATACGGATAAGGCACAAMAATCAATTTGAATTAAAATTCTCAAATCAGATGTTTTCAACACTTGGTCAAAATTCCAAAATGAAAATCGGACATAAAAAGTCAACAAGTCAACAAGTTAAGGTCAACTAAGTCAACAAGTCAAAGTACGAATAAGTCCTTCTAAAACAAATCGATCAATAGTCAAAAAATTTAAATCAATCAAAAGTCAAAATCCGTTCAACACCAATGTCAATGTACGATCAATATACAAGAGATAAATCGCTCAATAGACAAATGCACTAATTACAAGTCTTACCAAGCGGATTCTTTAAATCGCTCAACAAATCGCACAAATCTTAAACGACTTACCCATCGGATTGTGTAAATCGCCCAATAATCCGTACAAGTTACCAACGACTTACCAGTCGGATTATTTAAATCGCTCAATAATCCGCACAAGTTACCAATGATTTACCAGACAGATTATTTAAATCGCTTGATTATCCGCACAAGAGTTACCCAGATAAACCTAAATCAAACAACTCAAAAACACACGGATATTAAATCGCACAAGCTTTAAGCGGATAACACCCTAAACCGATCAAGAGTTAACCGGACTAACATTCAACCAAAAACAAAAAATTTCACACTTTTTACCAAAAATTTGGATCAAAACATGAAAAAATATGAGTTTTGAAGAACATTCAACAGAATAGGAAAACTCAAAAATCGATTAAATCGGGTTCAAAACTTGTTTAAAATAAAAAACAGTGTGAATCAAAGTTGTTCGAAATACAGATGCGAATCTAGCGATGCAAAAATTTTCGATTAAGAATAAAAAATCAACCAAAATAAGCTCAAAATACAGATTCTGGACGAAGAACACTATGAACAGATGATGAACATCAAAAACCCAGATCGATCAATCCTCTAAAAATCGTGCAAAATTGTGCAAAATCGTTTAA
>NW_020201122.1:18180-31708 GCF_001531365.2 Cynara cardunculus var. scolymus | reverse complement strand
CAAAAATGATATTAATCTTCAAGAACAAGATGAATGTAAAAGTAGAAAGAATAGATCACCAAATGTAATTGATTTGATTGAGAGAGAGAATTACAGCACTAATCTGATTACAATCTGCTAATGACTTGATAATGACATTTACATGGAAAACACTATTTATACTAAGGAAATAGTAAAGCTACACTATTACAAAGGCATGAAAACTAAGGAGAAACTTGAATACAACAATAAAGCTCTTACTCAAACCCAACATGATGCAACAAAAGTGACTGAGAGGATTAAAAATCGGTAAGAAGAAGGAAAAGTGATGGAGAAGAGGAAATGGGAAGGGCCATCAATAGGATATAGAGGGCTGTTGGATCTTAAATTCAGCTTTGATATTAATCTAATACTCTAGAAAAGCTCTTGAACAATGAAGTGCAACGAAAGTAATAATGAGAGCAAAACTGAGTATTAAGAACACACAGTATTGATGAAGAAGATGAACACATGAGAATTGCATCAAAGGTTTTTCAATCAATTCAATTGAAAATTTTGATGATTACAATACATGAAGCACCACAGATTACAAAGATCCTATCCGCTATTTATACTAGTTCCTAACGACTTTAGAGACCAGATCTTGACGCGTGTCTTCATCTGAGCCGTCCAAATAAAGTCGATTATTCCCTAGACACGTGAGAAGCACATGCGGCTAACAACCTTCGTAAACTGGTGGAACAAAAACTTCACAGAAGACGAAATCCGCAGACCCTCTGTGAGCCATCTCAGAGGCTCTGCTGTAATTGACTTGCATGTTCTATTTGATAGAGGACTATTTTCCAGAACCTCTGTGAGAGACATCAGAGGTTCTGTCATACTTCACTTGTTCGATCAAACAACTTCTATCGCTTAGTCCTCTGTTGTCTTCTGTGGAGTTATCCTTCTATCAAGACTTGCAGTATACTTTTTCTATACTTTTACAAAATAGGAATAATTGAGCTAACAATCTCCCCCTACGTATGAAAAAGTAATTTTAGACAGTTGGGGTGCAAGAATTGACTTATGAAAAAATACAAGAGGAGATTAATCTCATCCTCTGAAAAAGAATTACAATACTGAAAAAATTAAAAGATAGTGCAGGCCTACACTATTACAAGAGATTACTCCACAGCAGAGTTTGGAAAATCGTCTACGGCATATTGCAGGTCAGTCTTGACAGTCTTGTAGACCTTGAAAATCCATTCTCTGAAGGAGACTTGTATCTTGATTGTTTCCAGAAGGTTGGTCACTTCATCCGCCCTGATTCTCCCTTTCTTCACCTCTGTCACCACCAAGTTGAACACCCACTCGAGAGACTCTGTGGAATACTTGTGCATCTCTTTTGGATCGAAGAATCTTAGAATCTCATCCTTGTCCAAGAAAACAAACCCAAAGATTGAAGGCTGTGAAATATGGAAACAGACCCATCAAGAGAGTTAGTGAAAAATCTTGTTCTTGATGTCACCAAATTCATCAGGGTGATTGCAAAACTGATCCAAGAAAGTGTTATCAATGCGGAGAGGCAAGTCATTTGTCAAGAAATTGCCCGATAACCAGAAGATGTTTCAATTGCAACTCCCAGATCATCTTAGACCAAATTTCCCTCAGTTGAAAGCTCCGCAACTAACTATGGGAAGCAATACATCGAGTGCCCGTGGAAGACCAACATGGGTAGAGGAGGACCAGGAAGGCGCGAGGCTGATCTTTTCAAATGACCAAGCATGAAGTCGAAACTACACCAGATGTAGTGACAGGTACATTCCTCGTGAACTCTCTATATGCTAAAGTGTTATTTGACTCAGGTGCAAACTTCTCGTTTGTATCCCTATCATTTGCTCTACGTGCTCACATGAATTCTGTGCCACTTAACGATAAATTAGTAGTTGATACTGCTAATGGTCAAGTATCTATGGATTATGTGTTTAAAAAATGTGTTATCTTGATTGAGGGGTGTGAACTACCAATCAGACTTTTTCCCATGTCGATGAAAGAGTTTGACGTAATAGTAGGGATGGATTGGTTGGCAGAAAATCAGCCCAACATTGTTTGTAATAAAAAGATGATCAGAATAGTTGCCAAACAGAGGGTCAGTTGTTATATATGGTGATCATCAGAATCATCATACCTGTTTATTAACTGTGATAAAAGCCCGAAAGTGCATCCAAAAGAAATGTCAAGGGTTTCTTGCTTATGCAATTGATGCAAAGAAAGAAAAGGGGAAGCAAGAATTGATTCCGATTGTTAGTGAATACCCAGAAGTCTTTCTAGAAGACTTATCTGGATTACTGCCAGACAGAGTTATTGAATTTAGGATTGATTTAATACCCGGAGCAACACCAGTAGCCAAAGCACCATACTTATTAGCTCCATCTGAACTAAAAGAATTGGTTACACAGTTAAAGGATTTGCTTGACAAAGGATTCATCAAACATAGTACTTCACCGTGGGGAGCTCCAGTTCTTTTTGTGAAAAAGAAAGACAGTTCCATGCGCATGTGTATCGATAACCGAGAACTGAACAAACTGACAATAAAGAATAAATATCCGTTGCCATAGATTGATGACTTGTTCGATCAACAAGTGGGAGCTAGTTACTTCTCAAAGATTGATTTACGATCAGGTTATCATCAGCTCAAAGTTAAAGAAGAATATATTGCTAAAACAGCTTTTCGAACCAGGTACGGACACCATGAATTTTTAGTTATGCCATTCGGTTTAACTAATGCACCTGCAGCAATTAGGAATTTAATTAATCGAGTATGTAAAGAATATATTGATAAATTCGTTATTGTATTTATCGATGATATTATCATATACTCTAAAACCAAAGAAGAGCATGCAAAACATCTCCGGTTGATACTCGGGCTCTAGAAAAGAGAAAGTTATATGCAAAGTTGTCAAAGTGTGAATTCTGGTTAAAGGAAGTTCAATTCCTTGGGCATGTTATATCAGAAACAGGGGTAAAAGTGGATACAGCAAAGATCGAGACAGTTGAAAAATGGGAGGCACCAAAGACTCATTCTGAAGTTCGAAGCTTTTTGGGATTGGCAGGCTATCACCGCAAATTTATTCAATATTTTTCTAAGATAGTCGTGCCATTGACCAAGTTAACTCGAAAGAACATCACATTTTAGTGGGAGGAAGAATAGGAAAAAGTTTTCCAGTAATTAAAAGATCATCACTATAGCGCCCCGATATTATCCTTACCCGATGGAAGAAAAGATTTTATGGTATACAACGATGCTTAAAAGCTAGGTTTGGGTTGAGTTTTGATGCAAAGAAGAAAAGTTATAACGTATGCATCGCGGTAACTAAAGGATCATTAAAAATAATATCCGACTCATGATATGGAATTGGCAGCAGTGGTCTTCATATTGAAAATATGGAGGCACTACCTTTTGGGAACCAAATGTCAAATCTATACCGATCACAAGAGCTTGCAACACTTGTTCAACCAGAAGGAATTAAATATGAGATAGCGTCGGTGGTTTGAACTGATTAACGATTATGATTGTGAAATCCTCAATCACCCGGGAAAAGCCAACGTAGTAGCCTACACCTTAAGCAGAAAAGAAAGAAGTGAAACTATCAAAACCGTGGCAATGCAGATAAACTTAACTCCTAATCTTCATCAAGAGATTTTAAAATGCTATAAAGAGGTTGTTAAAGAAGAGCATATGAAGTCAGAAAAAGTGGGTAAAATGATTTTCATCATGGAGCCGAATGATGAAGGAATTTTGTGCTTCCAAGGACGAATTTGGGTACCAAGCTACAAGAATACGCGGGAAACCATTTTAAACGAAAGCCACAAGTATCGCTACTCAATTCATTCAGCTACCAATAAAATGTACGAGGATTTGAAACCTTTCTATTGGTGGCCAAGATTAAAGAAAGACATAGCGAAATACGTGGAACGATGTTTAACTTGTCTGCAGGTTAAGATCGAAAACCAGAGACCTTACAAAAATCTGCAATCCTTGGAAATTCCAGTCTGGAAATAGAATCATATTATGATGGACTTTGTCATGAAATTACCCCGAACACTGAAAGGTTATGATGCAATTTGGGTAATAGTGGATCGTCTATCTAAATCTGCACATTTCCTACTGATAAGAGAAACCTATTCTTTAGAAAGGTTTGTTCAAATCTAAATTAAGGAAATGGTAACCAGACACGGTGTTCCTTTATCCATCATTTCTGACAGAGATAGTCATTTTACTTCAATATTCTGGAAAAGTTTGCAAAGAGCTTTGGGGTCACAAATTCGGTTGAGTACAACCTATCACCCTCAGACAGATGGGCAGAGTGAAAGAACCATCTAGACTCTCACAGACATGTTGAGAACCTGTGTTATTGACTTCGGGGGATCATGGAAGGATCACTTGTCATTGATAGAATTTTTTACAATAATAACTATCACTCCAGCATCCAACCGGCATCGTATGAGGTATTGTATGGACAAAAATGCCGAACGCCGTTATGTTGGAATGAGGTAGGTGAAAAACAACTAACAGGTCCCGAGATTGTTCAAGTAACATCTGAGAAGATTGAACAGATTCGTGCAAGAATTAAGATAGCCCAGGATCGTCAGAAAAGTTATGCCGACAAGCGACAAAAACCGATTGAATTCAACGTGGGAGATTTTGTATTGTTGAAAGTATCTCCATGGAAAGGTGTTATGAGATTTGGGAAGAAAGGTAAGCTAAGTCCAATGTATATTGGACCGTTCAAAATTTGCAAATGGGTTGGGCCGGTGGCTTATTAGTTAGAACTACCGGAAGAGCTCATCCTAATTTATAGCACCTTTCATGTGTCAAATCTACGCAAGTGTTTGGCCGATCCAAGTTTAGCAATACCACTTCCAGTGATTAAAATGGTCAGTAAACTGAATTTTGTGGAGACACCATAAGCCGTGACTTACAGGAAAACCAGGGTGTTGAGAAACAAAGAAATCAGTTTGGTAAAGGTATAGTGGCGTTATCACAAGGGTTCAGAAGCAACATGGGAACTAGAATCTGATATGAGAACCCGATACCCTTGGATGTTTGGTTAAATGAATTCCGAGACGAAATTCTTTTGAGGGGGACATAATGTGATAACCAGGTTTCAAACAGCACTGGTTGAGGTAACCTTTATGTGATTATATGTGAAATATGTGATAATATGCATGATTAGTTAAGGAAAGTATGTAAATCATGTATATATGTGAAAAGATGATGTTGTGCATGCATAAGAAGATGATAAATATGTGTGTACGTGTAAGGTGAAAAGCATGCATGAGTTAGTATTAAAATATGTGGATAATGCAATCTTCATGGTTAAGTAAGGTTTGTTTTTAAAATAATAAAACCCACCGTCCAAAGCATTTTATATTAATAAAAATCCCCACCGCCACTATTAAGAAATATTTAATGGAAATAAAAGATAAGATCTTATCTTATCTAGTATTTGGAAGAACTTTTGAGAGAAAAAGAGTGTGGGGCGGTGGAGATTGTACTTGAGAAGAATATTTGCTTAAAAGTGATTTAAGGAATCTGTGTCCCTTTGAAGGAATTGCTATGTGTTTAAACCTGCAATCTGTGCAAATAAGGTGAGTTTTTGTTACCAAATCATTTTAAGTGATAGTATTGAAGTGGTGGGTTTTGGATAATTTGATTCTTTGAAGAAGTATAGTAATTTATGTTTTTCAACAGTTTGCGCTGAGTTTATGAATCTGGTTTTGGAAACTGTTTTGGAAAATAAAGCAGATATTACTCTTTAAAAACCATTTATAGATGATATCGTATTTGAAAGATTTAAAGAAGATTTTGAATTTGGAAATGAGATTGAAAGAACTGGTTGTTCTTGAGTTCAAGGTTTTAAGATAAAACTGTTTTGAAACCGTTATTGGTTAAAAACTATAGAGGATATTCCTTCAAGATGGATGTGACTTCGATCTATCTTTGTTTGAAATTAATCTATAGATTTTGTGGATAAAACTATGTAGGCTGTTTCATCAAGACGGTTGTGACTTTGGTCTGTCTTCATTTGGAACTAATCCATAAATTTTGATGAGGGAATAAGGGTGGCATATCAAGGAGAGGTGTACCATGGGATAAGGGTGGCATATCAAGGAGAAGTGTACCTTCGGTTATAAGGGTGGCATATCAAGGAGAGATGTACCTTTGGATATAAGGGTGACATTTGTATGTGTGAATTATTATAGCTGTTGCTATCACATCTCTTATTATTTCAATAGATTTGAGTTCTTACTTCTTTGTGATTTAAAGACTTAGAGATGTTGCTCTGAAATGATAGTATTGATGTTATTGAGAAGGAGAAAACTTGGCTTATGGCCAATGATTTTGGATAAACTCTGTTTTGGAAAAGTGTTTGGTTTATGAGGAACCAGAGAAGCTCTGGTTGTTCCTTGAAAGGAACCAGAGGAGCTCTCGTTGGTCCTCACAATTGAACGAAAGGGTTCTAGATATTGGTTTGATATGAATACAAGTCCTTTTTTCAAAGATTTTACTCAAACCAGAGGCTCTGTATCTATTACATAGGAGCTCTATTTTAACTATCTATGGTGTTTTACTATGAACCTTTATGAAGATTTACTTGAGTAAGAAGCTCTGGTTGGTATAACCAGAAGCTCTGGTAGAGGAACCAGAGGAGCTCTGGTCCTGTTGCTTTATAAAATATTTAATTATGTGTAATGATTTATTTGAATAATGTTTTGGTGATATTCACCCTACAATTCCATGGAAAAAGGGATCTCACTAAACCTTCATGTCTAACCCTCATTTTGTGTTTCAAATATGTATTGCAGATAATGCAGATTATAATGATAATAAAGGAAAAGGGAAAAATGTGATTTGTTTCCCTATGTGCATAGCTATATAAAGATCAATGGATGTGTTTTGGAAATTAGATGTTAGGTAGTACAAGAGCATGTACTTTGGAATTTTTGGGTTGTGTATTTTGTAATATAGTTCTTGTACTTTGGACCTTTGTTGGAATTAACATGTATTCTCTGAATGAATTATATGTTATATGCAATGTGGAAGTTGGGGTGTCACACATATGAAGGTTGAATAATGATGGAACTACATATTCACATTTCTAAATAGAGTTCGGATACCTGGTTAACAGACCCTACTGCCCCTCTCATGTTTTGAGGTGCTATCTCAGCTATATATACAGGAACCTTTGTAAATAAAGAAGGTTCCATTAGAGTAGTTTTCTCTATTTAAATAAAGAAGGTGCATTAGAGTAGTTTTCTCTATTTAAATAAAGAAGGTTCCATCAGCTATATATTTGGGATAGCTGCAATCATCAAAGAACAGTGGTGACTGAAACTTTCAACTTTAACTATTCTTGATCATATTTCTATATGGAATTATATACAACTTGCACACACACACACACACACATATATATATATATATACATATATATGAAATATCTATTGTATTTATATACTTCTATCACCTTATAAAAAAGATGAGCATATAGAATACAAAATGAGGCAAGAAGGCATACCCCTTTTCTGCCAATATACTCTGCTATTTGACCAATAGCTATTGCACCAACCATGGTATCCATATTAGAAATATGTATGCGTTTTAGAAGTTGTTTTTTTAGAAATTTGTTAAATCGTAAAACTTTATTTGTTCTTTTACATCTATGTTTGTTTGTTAAATTTTGCATATTCGTTTGTTATGTTTAGTGTTTGTTAAAGTTTACATATTTGTTGGTTATGTTTATTTTTAATTAGTTAGGTTGCCAATTGTTGGGCAAACATTAGGCTTGATTATATATATTTGTAATTGGGTTGCCAATTGTTCGGTAAATGTTAGACTTGATTGTATTCATTCGTAGTTGGGTTGCCAATTGTTAGACAAACATTAAGCTTAATTCATTTGGAAATATTGATTTTATAGCCGTTATACCGCCGAAATTTTTAAAAACATAGGCTTCTCAACAAGTAGTTAAACCTTTACACATAGAGTTTTAAAGTCGTCCGAAACTCCTCTAAACCTACGCTTTGACTTTTCAATAGTCAAAATTTTAAATGTAGGCTTCTCAACTCGTTCAAGGACCCCCAACTTCATTCACACCTACACTTTGACTTTCAAGTACTCAAACCGTTATACTTAGAGTTTTAAAGTTGTCAAGTAGTAAAACTACCGCCTTCTAGGAGATGTCACGCCGAGAGCATGGTAGAGGTCGTCATGGTAGTCGCGGCAGCCCCATGTCTGGAAGGGGCAGCAACTCTACTAGCAGGCATGGCGACCCGCGGGCCGACGACATTGTTGAATTCATGGAGACCGCCTTTCGAGGTTTAGATGAACAACAGGTGGCCATGGAGCCCCCAGCTTTCACAGGTTCGAGGTCGGGGAATGGCCCCAACAATGAGATGCCAACACCGAGTCATCCAAGCCAATGAAGACATCTTTCTTTGTTAGGCAATGGGTAAGTAAATGTGGTATAAGACTTTGTACTACATAATAAAATGATATGAATGTATATTTTTGTTGTAAATATTTCTTAAATTGTACAGGTTTAAATATGTCCATGTTATTCGGAAGATGATGGGTATATTTTGGTCTTCCTTTGCTAGTCTGTGACATAGATGGAAGGAAGTACCTCAGGAAGCACGCTGTTGATCCCAGATATCTCAATAACACTAATAATCTAGTTATGAATAACCAAATTATAGTGATTTTATGAAGGAAGTTATGAAGACTCGAGAAGAAAAATAAGAATATTTATGAACAGTCTTGAGCTTCAAAAGTTTAACTTTATAAACTGAGAAACGTAAGAGCGATTCGTAAGGCTATTCTGTTTACAATAGGTCTAATCACCTATTTATACTAATCAGCTAATAAGAAGATAACTATATAATGCTAGTTTCTAGCAAATCTTGTATTAACAAATGAGGTTTATCTTTTATATGGATAAACACTAATATTGAGATACACTCGAATTCCAGCTGTTGACGTGTCATCTCCAGCTGTCATTCATGATGTGATGATTTCATCCTTATCTTCAAATCTTCATTGCATGCTTGGATGAAGTGCTGGAAAATCTTCTAAGTGTTGATGACCAGAGGATCGATGAGAATGCTCTTTCCATAGCATCCTTGGACTGTCCATCGGTCCTCTGGTTGAACTGTCCATCGGTCCTCTTGTTGAATTCCAAACTTAGTGGTTTCTGCCTTGATGTCTTCATTGGTCTTCTGGTTCTTCCTCACTTATTGTTTTTCATTACTTTTTACATTATGAAATGTGGGGTTTAACAATCTCCCCCTAAGTAATGAAATAACATAGTCTAGTCTAGACACACTTATGAAGAACATAAACTAATCTAGTAGAAAAACATCAAATTCCAAATTTTCATTGGATGATGAAATTTCTTACAATACTTGAATCAAAATACATCAAGGCAAAGCAAACAAATTTTTTTAACTCATCACGAGCTACCTGAGTATATTTCTCTGAAGCGCAGGAGAAGTCTTCGTTATGCGATGACTATCGATATCTCGTGGATGAGCTGACTCCCTACTTCCCTCGGYACATGGTTTCTGCCCAGTCTTTCTCTAATAATTTTTTGAAACCATTCAAGTGTATCTGTTGAATACATGAAGGCTTCAGTCAGTCTGAAGAAATTTTTAACCCCGAACTCATTCTTGTAAACAAGTCCAAGTTCGGGTTGAGTCAGAACTGAGGAAGATCGTTTCTTCTGCAGGCCCTGGAAGTCTTCATTTGGAGGAGCGCATGATAGTCTTTCAATGCGTAGCCTAAAAGCAATTTCAAAATCACTTTTGGCTCTATGTTTCACCAGGGATTCCATCGTCTTTACTATTGCTCGGTTTGCCATTCCAAATCTTATGTCGTGATCCTGCCTTTGAGCTGTGTAAGCATATAACTCGATCAAGTCATATGGGTTGAGATTGATGAGGTCATTTTTGTTGAACACACTAACTAGCCCATGTGCTCTCTCCATAGTGAACTCGATGTACCGGATAGCTCGGTTGGCAAATGTATTTACTTTCAAGTCTATGACCCTCCTTATCCCATCATTCGAGAAGACAGCCTAGGGTGCTTGTGTGGTTTGTCTGATGAATCGATGGTGTAAGAGGTCCATAGACTCAGGCGATAAGATTGGAGGGTTGGTGGATAAACTTTCATCACGGTCTTTGTACATATATTGATGGATGTTTTCCATCATGACTGGTTCCCTGGGCGGCAATTGAGGACGTCTCCTCATCGACTCCATGCTTTGTATGATTTCACCACGGGTTGATGGGTTAAGGGTTGTGTATAGGTTGGGGGTTGTGTTTTGGTTTGGGTTTATGTATGGGTAGAGGTAAGGTTTCTTCGGTTGGCTCTGTTTCATGGGCTTGGGTGGTTTCTGGTGCATGGGTTTCTGTTGGGCTTTGTGGTTTTTGGGGCGATGGTTGGTTTGTTATAGGTTCTGGTTGTGTAGAAAGGGTGAAGGATTGAGTTGTGCGAGGTGTTGGTGAAGGGGTTAAAGGTAGGTTTGTTGTGGGTGAGGAAGTGAAATTTTGATTTATTTCTGTTGGTGGTGTGGTTGGCTCTTCATCGGTTGATGAACTCAACACGATGGGTTTTGGGGTTGTAGCTAAAGGAACATGTATATCTTGTTCATCATCAGAGGGCAAAGCCTCTGGTTCCCTCGCTTGGGTTTGTTTGGTAGAGGGTGGTTGTTGTGATGGTGATGGTTGTTGTGGTGCAGCGGATTCAGTGTGATGTGTTGCCGCCACCTCTTTCTCCCCCTCATGAGGTCCAAGACCTTGATCATCGGGGTCTAGATCATCATGTCTTCGTCGTTTTAGGGGGCGGCTAGATGAGCATGAGGCTCTTGATCTGTTATTCTTCCACAATCGAATGTGGTTAGCGAGAGTACGCACCCGATCCTTGTTGCGCCGTTGTTCCATGGTGCGAAGGAGAGTGTTTGTTCGGTCTTGCTGTTATAGAAGACTCTTCCTCAGCGTTATGGTAGGTTCAACGGATCGGGTGGCAAACTTTGCACTGATCTCATTGAAGGATGAGATGAGTGCCTTGGGCAGATCCCGAAGATCGGCTCTGGTGGCAAAATATGTGCTTGTAGTTGGTGGTGGTGGTACATAGGGTGTAGCGGATGTTGGAGGATGGGGAAGGTTTGCAATGATATTCCTCACCTCTGCAATGAAGGAGGATAAGGCTTCATCAAAGGATGGGCCTGTAGAGGGAGGTGGGGGTTGACTTGGTTGTGGGATTTGGGCAAGTATGGTGGTGGGTAGTTGGGTGAGGGTGGTTTGTATGGTGGCCATTTAGGTGGTGAGTGTTGTGAGGGTTTCATCGAGTGATGAAGTGGATGGTGGTTGAGGTTGAGGGATTTTGGAGATGATGGAGGTGGGTATCTGATGAAGGCGTCGAAGGATGGTTTGTAGTTGGGTAATGATGTAGGTGAGGTTTTCTTCAGCCTCAGTTGCCTAAGCCGTGAAGGTTGCGATGGATTGGATAAGGACTTGGTTTCTTTAGGTGGCTAGGGAGGATGTGGTATTGTGGTGTTGGGTGACAGTTTGTTGGAGCATTTGTAGGCGAGTTGTGTTGGCTTGGGTTTGGGTTTCTATTTGGGTGAGATGGTGTTGGAGGATTGCAAGGGATTGGTGGAGGTCTGTGGTATCGGTTGAGGGTTGGTTGTCCACTATCCCTTGTATGAGGAGTTTAAGGTCATCCAAGGACCGCGTCACTGTATCGACATAGGCTTGGAACTCTGCCTTTGTGACTAGATCGTCTTGTTGGGTAACCCCTGCAGCAACGGATGCTGCAGGTTGTGCCTCTGTTCCTGAGGCGCCTTCTTGCCTTGTGTGAATGTAGGCCTCGAAGGACTTCCATCATGTCCTTGATAGCCCTCGAGAGAAGAGCTATCTCATGATGTTGCTACATCAGCTTCCTCTTCCTCGGCTTCAGAGGCCAAGTAAGTGAAGCGAATGTATGTCCCCTTCGATAGATCAAATATCGAAGGGGGAGGTGCATGAAGGGAAGATCGCTCTGAACGATCTATGGGTTCAACGTCAGAAGCAACACATGCTTCTGTGTGTGTGATGGGATGTGGCGAGCCCTGAGGCGAAGGGACTCTTATCTCTTCATCACCTCTTTGTTGAGAGAGGGGTGATGGTAAACGTGGTTCCTCGACTTGTCTATCTCCAGAGGCCCGAAGAATGGCCTCTGGATGGCTGGCTAGGGTTGGGGTTGGACTTGGTCGTCCTGTTTCAATACCCTTTTAGCTTTGATCGCCAGGGGTAGTGGATGTGGTTGTCCTTTGGGAAGTGGGTTACGGAATTGTATGAGTAAGGCCGAGGGAAGCACGAGTAGCATCATCATCATCATCATCTTCATCATCCGATGAAGATGACGCTTGTGCTCCCTCGCTTGGAGGGGGGACGACTCTAAATGCTCCGGGGTAGCTGCCCTCGGTTCTTGGGACAGCATGGAGCATTCATAGGTCTGGCGTATCTCATTTGCCGATGGTATGACAGCGAGCATAGCCCGAGACAGTGGTTGATTGATGCTGTATCCTTCCTTCGAGAGGGTTGGTCGGTGTCCTTGCATCTTGTAGACCGGGGTGAAAGGCTCCGCAGCAGGTAGACCGTGCTTCCTCATTGCGTCCCCAATGAAGAGGGCGAGGAAGCGGGGAAAGAGAACTGCAGTGAGGGGCTTTCCTGCGGCTTGAAGTTTGCATTTTTTGATCACGGCCGCATGAATCTCGTTGTAAATGTGGAAGGCATAGTCGAGATTTAAGTTGAAGAATAACCCATACATGATTGTCATTATGTTCAGGTTCCCTTGGTCTAGGGAACCCAGCTTGCAAGTAAGGAATCGATTTAGTATGGAGAAGAACAAATTCCACATTGGCGGGAGGGATTGTCTTTTGAAGTCCGAAACATTGCGTAGGTCACGGTTGTAACCTAGCATCTTTACGAACCGGAGGATGTCGTCGGAGGTTGGTGGTTCGTCGTATTGTTCAATCCCGAGTTCCTTTCTTGTGGGAATGCATAACACCCTAGAAACTTTAGCTCGCGATATCTTTAGCGAGCATATCATGTCATTTGGGGCATCCATATACCCCATTATACCGTGACTGGTTGGATGAAATTCGCAGGTTTGCTAGTATTGTTGTACGTACTTTAATGGTATGCCAGGGTCCACTAGAGTGAGGGCGGGGAGGAGGATGCAGTTCTTGAAGAACTCTATTATTATTGCAAAATGGTCGTCGAATAGGGTGTTGCGCAGTTCAATGGCGTGATTGTTTGGTTTCATTGGCAAAAAGACAAGTGCGCGGCTGTCAGCGCCTATTGACTATACTTGGCTATCGTTATTGTTGGATTCATGAGAAGCGGAATAGGCCATTTTTGTGGAAGTTGCAGGTTTTTTGTTCGTCGGAGTCTTGTTGCAGGTTTTGAAGGTGTAAAGAAAGGATGAATGTGGAAGAAGGTTATTTATAGGTGAATTGAGGGT
>NW_020201122.1:15728-17420 GCF_001531365.2 Cynara cardunculus var. scolymus | reverse complement strand
GAGACTCTGGATGGAAAATGCAAATGCACAAAATGAAAAAGGTGAAAAAGATTGCTCCCCCTCAAGTGATGCATGTGGATGGATGTTGAAAGTATCAACTAACTCCCCCTTAAAAAGATAAAACTTAAGAAAATTGGGGACAGAGGCTCTTGTCTATACAACCAGAGGCCCTGGATTTGAAAGATGAGAAAAAAAACTAAGTGGTAGTATAGAGAGGTATTTGAGAATAGAGGGGCGTTGGTGGCAAAGAAAAGAAAGCCAGAGGCTCTGGTCTTTAGAACCAGAGGCTCTGGTTGTGAATGCAATGAATGTGATGGAAGGGTTAGAAAGATTGCGAGTCAAGAGGCTCTGGTCTTTAGAACCAGAGACTCTGGTTGTGAATGCAATGAATGTAAATAAGGAAGGAAATGGTGAAGGCTATGTGGAGTGTGATAAAAGGAAACTCTTTGAAACCAGAGTGGCGCTGGTTGCAAAGAGTCTAAAGCCAGAGGCTCTGGTCTTTAGAACCAGAGGCTCTGGTTGGAAGAAAAGAGATTTTGTGTTGGAAACCAGAGGCTCTGGTCTTTGGAACCAGAGGCTCTGGTGAGTTATAAGCTTTGGACCAAAGGGTGAAAGAATGAATGAGATTTAGATGCATGAGAGTCCAAGGTTTGAGATTGGGACGTCTCAAAGTTTTGGAGACCAGAGGTTCTGGTCTATATAACTAGAGGCTCTGGTTTGAAGAAAAAGACTTGGTTAAAAAAAATACCAAGTATTTGCTTTGGACCAGAGGGGCTCTGGTTCCAAAGATAATATTTGCCATATTTTAATCGAAGTTATTCTAAACAGCCAGAGGCGCTGGTCTTTATGACCAGATGCTCTAGTTTAGGATACTTGGAGTTTTATGGCTAAGATGTTATATCACTTATAGGCATAACCATGAGATATTGAAGATCGCTGGTTTGAAGATAATTATTGCCTCTAAGTGGTGAGATTCAACATACCCATCTTGCTGACTAGGACTAAAAATCGTTTCTCATCAAAAGCTTTTGTAAAAATGTCAGCAAGTTGAATCTCAGTGGGAACAAAATACATTTCTATGTTACCTTTTTCAACATTATCTTTTAGAAAATGGTACCTTACATCGATGTGCTTGGTCTTGGAATGATGTACTGGGTTTGCAGAGATTGCTATGGCACTCTTGGTGTCACAGAGGATTGGGACTTTGTCATAATGGAAACCATAGTCCTTAAGCTGAGTCTTCATCCTGAGAACTTGTGAACAACAACTAGTAGCAGCAACATACTCTGCTTCTGTTGTAGATGTTAAGACACAATTTTGTATTCTGGAGGTCCAACTTACCAGCTTGTCCCCCAAGAGTTGACAGCTTCCAGACGTACTCTTTCTATCAAGCTTGCAACCTGCATGATCTGCATCTGTATAAGCTATTAGATCAAAGCCAGAGTCCTTTGGATACCAGATACCCAATGAAGGAGTTCCATCGAGGTATCTAAAGATCCTCTTGACTGCAGAGAGATGCGATTCCTTGGGATTTGATTTATATGTTAAACAAAGACATGTGGCAAACATAATATCAGGTCTACTAGCAGTTAGGTACATGAGTGATCCAATCATGACTCTGTAGGTTGTGACATCGATAGATTTTCCTGATGGATCAGCAAATAACTTAACTCCTGTAGCCATAGGAGTTCT
>NW_020201122.1:0-14714 GCF_001531365.2 Cynara cardunculus var. scolymus | reverse complement strand
TTGATTGAGGTTCTGAAGCAACAGGATGCATTTCTTCATCGACTGATGGAACTGCTTGCTCCCCTCGACGAGATCTTCTCTAGAGTTAGACTCTGGTTCTTGAGTAGGATTTGAAGACATAGGAGAAGTAGATGATGTAGCATGAGCTTCTGTAAGAGATGTACCTACAGCATTGGAGAATGCATGATCTTCATCGCTTCTGGATATAGATTTTGCATTAGATTCATGTCCAGAAACTACTTCTTCTTCGAAGATGTCTTCAAATAATTGAGCCAACTCCGATTCACTGGGTTTGCTAAGTGCTGAATCAGATGCTCTTCGTTGAAGTTCGAGTTCAGAATTGTTGTGTCCAGAAGTCATTGGGGTAGAGTCATCGAAGGACACGTTGATGCTTTCAATAACAATTCTAGTCCTTTTGATGTAGACTCTGTAGGCTTTGACGGTTTGAGAATACCCCAGAAAGACTCCCTCATCGGCTTTCTTGTCAAACTTGCCAAGATATTCTCTATCGTTGAGTACAAAGCATTTGCATCCAAAGACATGAAAATATTTGACGTTTGGTCTTCTTTGATTGATGAGCTCATATGAGGTTTTCTGGTGGCTCTTGTTGATGATTGATCGATTCTAGGTGAAGCATGCTGTGGACAATGTAGTCCTTTTCTTTTGGTTTGAATGTTTATGATAAACACTGATGATTTGGAAATCATGAATTGAATGTTTAATTTATGTTTGTTTACCTTGATATTATATGTTGAAAGCATAAGTGGTGTAACGAAGGTTTAAATTCCTCAAAGATTATGTTAAGACGTTAACATAAATGCATAATGTATGTCGTGCGTAGAGTAGCTATCTGAGTCGTAACACTTAAATAGTAATAGCTTATGACTAAACCTCAAATGGTTTGTGTTTTAGAAATATGCCTCCGAGAAGGGAAGATCCCGAACTCGCAAGACTTGTGTCTGAGCAGGTACTAGCAGCACTCCCAAACATAGTAAGCCAAATAGCGGCAGGTCTGAATGCTAACCGAGAGAACAACCCGGGAACAGGCACGAATAGAGATAGGGAATGCACGTGTAAGTCGTTCCGAGCCTGTAAGCCTAAGGAATTTCATGGAACTGAAGGAGCGGTTGGACTGTTAACCTGGATAGAAGGAATGGAATCTGTCCTTCATATAAGTAAATGTACTGAAGGAAACAAGGTGGAATTTGCTGCTTGTCTTCTGCAAGGACGAGCGCTGAATTGGTGGAACACACAGGTACAAACTCGAGGCCGAGATGCAGCCAATAGACTATCATGGGAAGAGTTTAAGAAAATGCTCAAGGAGGAGCACTGTCCAAGGAGTGAGATCCAGAAACTAGAAGCAGAATTGTGGAACCATCAGATGAAGGGAAATGACGTGGACTCATACRCTGCACGTTTCCATGAGTTAGCCAAATTGGTGCCACATTTGGTGACGCCCGAGGAGAACCGAGTTGATCGATATGTTTGGGGCTTGTCTCCTGTAATCAGAGGGAATGTGACTTYGGCTKACCCRAAAACCCTACAAGAAGCAGTGWAATTAGCGACAAGGCTCACCAACAWTKCAAACCGTTCGGGAGCATTCACAAGTGACAAGGCAAGAGSAAAGAGGATAATGGAGGAACCTGTTAGAAGACAGTTTGGAAGAAGGATGGGTAAGGAGCAGAGAGTATCAGGAAACTATGGAATTCAGGCACCGGCGACCGAGAAAGGGAAAGGATCATACACAAAGTGTGACAAGTGCAACAAACAACACCTGGGGAGATGTATCACATGTCTTAAGTGCAAGAGGACAGGACATGTTGCAAAGGATTGCAGAGTCGGAGAAGGACGGGTTTGCTTTGAGTGTTGAAGCCCAAACCACTTCCGAAACGCTTGTCCTAGAAGAAATCAAGGGCCCTACACAAATCAAGCACGACCAACCAATCAAGGGAACCAAGGGGGTCAGGCACGAGGTCGGGTGTTCGAAATTGGGACAGAAGAAGCAAGGCAAAATCCTGATGTGGTCACAGGTACGTTTCTCCTAAACAATCATCTTGCATCCGTACTTTTTGATTCTGGAGCAGATAGGAGTTATGTGTCGCTAGATTTTAGGCCAAAGATAAACATAAGACCCCAAAAGTTGAACGAAGTATATATAATAGAATATGCTAGCGGAAAGAAAGTTAAGGTTAGAGATGTGATCAAGAACTGCACTCTAAACTTGGTAGAAACGAATTTTAGTATTGACCTAATCCCAATCAAAATAGGAAGTTTTGATTTAGTCGTGGGTATGGATTGGTAGTCTGAAAACCGAGCCAAAATTTGTTGTGCTGAAAATAAGATTCGTATACCACTATCAGAAGGAAGAATACTTGAAGTACACGGAGATTAACCAAGGAGGGATCTTAAAATAGTGACATGTATGAAAATGCGAAATTACATGAGGAAAAATTGCGTTGCATTATTGGCACATGTTGTGGATAGGGAGATCAAAGAGAAGCGTATTCAGGATCTCCCGATAGTGCGAGATTTTCYTGAGGTATTTCCAGATGAATTACCTGGATTACCCCCGCACAGACAAGTAGAGTTTCATATTGATTTAGTTCCCGGAGCTGCACCCGTGGCAAAGTCGCCTTACCGATTAGCACCATCGGAGATGCAGGAATTATTAGAACAACTACAAGAGCTGCTCGATAAAGGATTCATCAGRCCTAGCTCTTCACCCTGGGGAGCTCCGGTTCTTTTCGTCAAAAAGAATGATGGATCTTTCCGGATGTGCATTGATTACAGAGAATCAACAAGCTGACCATCAAAAACCGTTACCCCCTTCCTCAAATCGACGACTTGTTTGATGAACTACAAGGTGCTACGTACTTCTCAAAGATCGATCTTCGTTCAGGATATCACCAGATGAGAGTTCGCGAAGAAGACATTGCTAAGACGGCGTTTAGGAGTCGATACGGTCATTACGAGTTTCTAGTCATGCCTTTTGGATTAACAAACGCTCCGACAGTCTTCATGGATTTGATGAACATAGTTTGCCGACCGTAGCTAGACAAGTTCGTGATTGTGTTTATAGATGATATATTGATTTACTCACGAGATAAGAAGGAGCATGAACAACATTTAAGGTTGATCCTAGAATTGCTCMAGAAGGAAAAGTTGTACGCCAAACTTTCCAAATGCGAATTTTGGATTCGTGAAGTGCATTTTCTGGGCCATGTAGTCAATGAGAAGGGAATCCATGTTGATCCAGCTAAGATCAAGGCTATCAAGAAGTGGGAAGCCCCAAAGACACCAACGGAGATTCGTCAATTTCTTGGTTTGGCAGGTTATTATAGGCGATTCATTGCAAACTWCTCCAAGATCGCGCAACCACTGATGACCCTAACGCAGAAAGATAAGAAATTTATTTGGGGCGAGAAGCAGGAAGAAGCATTTCAGACACTTAAGCATAAGTTGTGTAATATGCCGATTCTAGCATTACCAGAGGGAACAGATAACTTTGTGGTGTACTGCGACGCCTCGCATCAAGGACTGGGGTGCGTATTGATGCAGAAGGACAAAGTTATTGCGTACGCATCGAGGCAACTAAAAATCCATGAAAAGAATTACACCACCCATGACCTGGAACTTGGAGCAGTGTATTCGCACTCAAAATCTGGAGACACTATCTCTATGGCACAAGATGCACTATCTTCACCGACCACAAAAGCCTTCAACACATTAACAAGATGCACTATCTTCACCGACCACAAAAGCCTTCAACACATTCTTGATCAGAAGATGCTGAATATGAGGAAGAAGAGATGGGTCGAATTACTCAACGACTACGATTGTGAAATAAAGTACCACCCAGGAAAGGCTAACGTTGTAGCAGATGCTCTGAGCAGGAAAGAAAGAGTGAATCCATCGAGAGCATGAGCTATGGGAATGTTGGTACAAACAAGCTTAAAGGCTCAGATTCTCGAAGCCCAAAAAGAAGCTCTGAAAGCATAAAATCTGAAGGACGAGACCCTGCATCAAGTAGAGAAAAAGTTTGAAGTACGATCAGATGGGATACGCTACTTTAAAGATAGAGTATGGATTCCAAAGGTCGACCATCTGAGATCGACAATCATGGATGAAGCACAGCAATCGAGTTACTCAATCCACCCAGGAACGGATAAAATATACAAAGGATTAAAAGAGCACTATTGGTGGCCAGGAATGAAGAAAGATGTGGCCCTATACGTGAGTAAATGTTTGACTTGTGCGAGAGTCAAGGCGGAACACTAGAAACCATCCGGTCTCCTACAGCAACCAGAAATCCCAGAATGGAAGTGGGAGCAGATCTCGATGGACTTCATGACCAAATTACCCAGAACCAAAAATAAGCATGACTCGATTTGGGTAATTGTGGATCGACTCACGAAATCCGCACATTTTCTACCTATTCGAGAAGATTTCAACTTAGAAAGGCTCGCACAACTGTATGTCAACGAGATCATTATGCGTCATGGAGTACCTGTTTCAATCATTTTAGACAGAGATAGCCGTTTTACCTCGCGATTCTGGAAATCATTACAAAAGGCGATGGGCACAAGGATAGATTTAAGTACTTCTTATCATCCTCAAACCGATGGGCAAACGGAAATGACTATTTAGACATTAGAGGATATGCTGCGTGCTTGTGTGATAGAATTCGGAGGTAGCTGGGATGATCACCTACCGCTGGTTGAATTTTCCTACAACAATAGCTATCATACGAGTATACAGTGCGCGCCGTACGAAGCCCTTTACGGACGCAAGTGCAGATCATCACTCAACTGGTTGGAAGTTGGTGATAGTCAATTAACTAGGCCAAACATTGTTCAGGAGACAACAGACAAGATCAAGACGATCCAAGAAAGGTTAAAAGCGGCCAGAGATCGCCAGAAAAGCTATGCGGATAACCGTAGGAAGCCACTAGAATTCCAAGTTGGAGATCAAGTGTTATTAAAGGTATCACCATGGAAAGGGCTATTACGTTTTGGGAAGAAAGGAAAATTAAGTCCAAGATATATTGGTCCGTTCAAGATACTGGAAAGGGTGGGACCAGTTGCTTACAAACTCAATCTATCGCAAGAGCTCAATGCCATTCATGACACCGTCCATGTATCGAATCTCAAGAAATGTCTGTCAGAAGAATCGTTAGTCCTTCCTTTGGAAGAGATCCAAGTCAACGAACAGTTACGCCTTATAGAAGAACCAATTGAAATTCTAGACCGTGAGATCAAGCGATTGAGGCGTAGCAACATACCAATCGTGAAAGTTCGTTGGAACTCAAGGCATGGGCCGGAGTATACCTGGGAGCGAGAAGATTTTATGAAGAACAGATATCCCCAACTATTCACGATAGAACTGTCCGGAAGTTGCAATCATTAAATTTCGGGACGAAATTTCTCTAACAAGGGGAGACTGTGACAGCCGTCAAATTTGAACTCACAGGTTAGCTCTTATTAAGTTTGTATTAATGTTACTGAAGATAATTTATAAGATTAGGAATTAGTTAGGTTAGTTTGGTCGAAAAATTTCTAGAGATTCCGGCAGTTGCTTAGAAAGTCCGGTTCTGACCCGAAATTATCTGAAATGTCCCATACAGTACCAAATGCTCTAATTTATACCCAATTTATATAAAACACTAAGTTCTAGTGTTTTAAATATAAAACCTATGAACTCACCAACTCTTGTAGTTGACACTTGTTTTGCCGTGCTTTTTTAGGGTAAGAAAGACTCATGGTGACACTTAATAGAAGCCGTGTCACAATCATCGCTTTCAAAATTTCTTTTGTGTTTATTTTGTAAACTTGTATTTGGGATTGTAAACTTTGGTTATGATGTATTTATGTTTTAAATAGTATGGTTGTGTTGTTTATACACTATTGCTATGAGACTCTACCTGCCATACCTCGCGTTTCCGCTTTAGCGGAGTATGACAACGGATTTGCGAGAGAATTTTCCCTCGCTGATAATCTGCATTTTTTTAGTGCATGATGTGTTATTTATAGAGAACAAAGGACTATATGCTCACGTATTGGAAATCAGATAATTTGGAGGTTCTCAGGTATTCTAACTGATTTTGCGGGTTGCAAAGATAACAGTTGCTCCATGTCAGGTTACATCTTTATGTTAGCAGAAGGAACCAGTTCATGGAAGTCTGCCAAACAGACCCTTATAGCTCCTTCAACCATGGAGGTAGAGTTCATTGCCGGTTATGAAGCATCAAATTAAGGGATATCAGATATGGCTCCGAAACCTTATCAATGGGTTGTGTATAGTAGATGGCATTGAAAGGCCACTAAGGATTTACTGTGATAATAAAGCAATTGTACTTCACTCTAAAGACAATAGAAGCTCTACGAAATCAAAATTCATTTATATAAAGTTTGTAGTTGTCAAAGAAAAAATTCAGAATAAATAGATTAGTATAAAACACAGAGAAACAAATTATATGCTAGAAGATCCACTAACACCTAAATGAGACATTCTTAGGTTTATCATGAGCATATCCACCGCTTAAATTGGTGTTCTTTTAGATTTTACCTTGGTTTAGTGGAGTCTTTTCCATGTTAGTTTTATTCTACTTGAGGTATTGAACTATTTAGTTTTTTGCAAAATAAAGTTCATGGTCATTTATTTATTTCAAAATCTATTAATGTGATATGTTTACATTACAATAAGAATTATAGATTGATTTCTTTAAGAATAAAGAAGGATAAGTTGAAAATGAGATCAAGATTCATGCAATTTCCATACAACTCATCCATGTTTGATCTATGTCATTAAGCGTTTTAGTATAGTGATCAAGGTTTAGTGACGACTGTAATATGACAAAAGTTACGGTGGTTCAATTGTTAGCACATAAAAATAGATTGGTTATTGAAAGGCTGAAGATAAATAGCATACAAAAGCGCGCCTAAGGAACCAGTCCAACATATAAAGCCTAAGTGAGACATTCTTAGGTTTTCTCTAATAATTTATGTGGGTTTATATGAAGTAAATTATTTAAGCTATTTAAATGAGTCATTATATTAATCTAATTAATATAGGCCATACTCTTTTATATTAAGAGGCACAATTAGGGTTTAATGGGAACCCTAACCATGTGTTTATAAGATGGTCATGGTTCCCAATATACCAAAGCACAAGAATAGATTTCTGAATCCCATCTATCAAAAGTTGGCCGTTTGTGAAGAACATTGAGGGCGTTGGTTGAGGAAGATCATCATATCATCTCGGTTTGTTCATCGTCAAGGTTTCGCATAAAAAAGAAGCTAAACCAATGGATTCAGGTATGTCTTTCATTTCTTAATGATTTAATGGTATGGTCTGATCCTTAGGATTGATTTGGATAAATTTTCAATAAATACTCTCTGAAGGATGGTCAATTTAGTGTTCGAAAGTACTGATTCAAACGCTTGACATGAACCCAATTGAAGAATTTCTCACTATTATAACCAGGTTTCTACAAACATGGGTCAAGGTAACCTTATGTGTTTATTATATGAATTATGTGATAGCGTGCATAATTATGATAATACTTGCATAGATTATGTGTGCATGTGTGGTAATATAACATTCTGCATACATGTGGAAACAATACACAAGTATAGGCGGTTATATGTTAGAATATCATTATTATATATATTTTAACCTCAAAACTTCATGGTTAAGAAAGAATGATTTTAAATCATTATCTTCCACCACCTATGAATTTTATATTGATAAAAGACTCCACCGCCTTGTTGAAATCATATATATATATATATATATATATATATATATAGAAGAAAAAGATAAGATGCAATCTTATCATTTTAGAAAAAGAAGTCTATTTTGGGAAAGAAGAGTTTATGGCGGTGAAGAACAATTATTGAGGAAAAAACTATAGTGTTGAAAAGTTCTTGAAGAGTCTGTGTTATGAAGGTGAGTTTAACTACTGTTTTGATATAACCTATGAGTTTTTGATTACTGCTGCTTGCAAACTATGAGTTTTAAATAGCTTTTGATTATAAACTAAGAATTTTATCTACTGTTTGATATTATAGAGATTATTGAGTATTGAGGATTTAAAGATTTCAAAGAATTTGGTAAAACTGTTTCTAATCAGTTTTAAAGGAAGATTTTGTGATTCTAGAATTTGAATCTATTTTGAAAAGATTATAACGAAAAATGTTCTCTAAAAACATTTTTTGAAACAATACTTTGTTTGGGAAGAACTAGATGAGTTGAGCAATCATATATAGAACAGAGTATTCTTATGATTTGGAAGGTTTGAATATAAACCTATTTTGAGAATATGATTAGTTAAAAACTATGAACGAGGTTCACTCGGACATAAATGTCTGCAGCCTGTCATTGGATGAAATAGTTCATATAAATTTCAGGGGAAATAAGGATGGTCGTTGTGTGTGATTGTTGGACCAATCTAGGGAACCGCCCACGTGATATTGTCCGCTTTGGGTTTGACCAACCTCTCACGGCTTTAAAACGCGTCACTGGTAAGAGTAAGACTCCCACTTCCTTATAAGGAAGCCGAATCCCCCTAGCCTTACCGATGTGGGATGCTCCTGCATTGCTACAGGAGCGTTGGGTTTAAGAATCGCGGATTTGACCGGCTCGAGGGAACATTGAGGCTTTCTGTCCCCAACATTCCCCCCCACATCGGTGCGGCCCTAGCTCTGATACCAATTGTTGGACCGATCTAGGGAACCGCCCACGTGATATTGTCCGCTTTGGGTTTGACCAACCCCTCACGGCTTTAAAACGCGTCACTGGTARGAGTAAGACTCCCACTTCCTTATAAGGAAGCCGAATCCTCCTAGCTTCACCGATGTGGGATGCTCCTGCATTACTACAGGAGCGTTGGGTTTAAGAATCGCGGATGTGACCGGCTCGAGGGAACATCGAGGTTTTCTATCCCCAACAGTGATGGATAGCTATTGCTATAAAACAGGGCATTTATGGATGTAATAAGGATGGTCGTTGTGTGTGTTCATGGTATAACTATTGCTATTATATAGTCTAAGATTACAACAGATTGGAGTTCTCGGTTCTTTGTGATTTGAGGATTCAGAGATGTTGTTCTTATTGGAAATAATAGTATTGATGTTATGGTTACGAGAAAATATGACTTATGGTCATTAATTTTAAATAAAAGTATTTTGGATCAGAATGTTCATTCTTATGAGGAACCAGAGGAGCTCTGGTTGGTCCTTACTATTGGACCAGAGGAATCTGGTTAATTTGATTTAAGAAGTATGCTTGTTCTTAATAATTGGACCAGAGGCTCTGTATCTATTGATAAGAGCTTCTGTGTCAAAATTTGTATTTTAAGAAGTTTTAAAAGAAAGGGATTTATACTTAGTTTTTCTACTAAAAATAGACCAGAGGGGCTCTAGTCGACTTACACATTGAACCAAAGGCTCTGGTTGGTCATAACTTTTGAACTCGAAGCATTGGTTAGTACAACCAAAGGCTCTGGTCGAGTAAGAATTCTGTATAACTATTCTTTTTATGAAAAGGCTACCTTATTGGTTGGAAGCTTAACTAAGAAACATTATAAGAGATTATACGAACCAGAAGCTCTAGTTAGTACAACCAGAGGCTCTAGTCGAGGAACCAAAAGCTTTAGAAAACAGAGAGGCTCTGGTCCTGTTTATTGAAATATATTCGAAAGTATGGTTTTGGAACCAGAGGTCCGATGGACCGAAACAGAATAAGATTTTCAGCCTTCATTGCACGGGATAAATTATTTGAATTAAATGTTTTGGTGATCTTCACCCTGCATTACATAAAAGGGAATCTCACTAGACGTTCATGTCTACCCCTCATTTTGTGTTTTCAAAATACGTGTGCAGGTAATGATAATATGGGAAAGAGCATTATGTGAATTACTTCCTTATGTGTTTAGCTACGTGAAGATCTTGATTAGCCATATTTTTGGAGTATAGATGCTAGGGTAAAAGAACATGTACTTTTTGAAATTTTGAGTTATGTAGTTTACATCATAGACTCTTGTATTATGGACGTGTTTGGGAAAAAACATGTATTCTATATATATGAAATATGTGTTATATGCAATATATGGATGTAGGGGTGTTACAGAGATGGTATCAAAGCCTGAATTTAAGGGATTTAGGTATTCACATGCATGATGCCTAGACTTAAACTGTTCTATTGCATATTAAGGGTTTAGACAGAGTTAGCACCATTGGAATAAATATGATAAGTTAAGAGATCAGTGTGTAAGGTATTTTCGGATTACATCTAGCCAATGTAATTTTGAATCTACAGGTACATAACTGAACTTGGAAACTTTATTATATTTGGGAATGTGAAAATTTGTTCATTAAATTTTGAAATCGACAGATGACAAGCGGATCTAGAAGGTCAGAAAGGATCACCCGCCCCAACCCCACTAATGAAGAAGAGGATTCTCCTATTATTGCTCCTATTGGTACCTTTGAGGGCAGAGGCAAAAGCAGAGGAAGGGGCAGAAGCATAGGTCAAGGCAGAGGGCAAACCAGAGGCAGAGCTAGTCAACCAGAAAATAATGCAGATCAAGAAGAATCCAATTCTAAAAATATGAATCAATAACAGATACCACAACCAGAATATGTGACTAGAGATATACTTGCTGAAGAAATGAGAAAGATAAAGGAAACCTTGACTTGCATTATGGGGATTCCTGCCAGAATCGAGACTGGCAGAGTTGAAATTAATCCAGCAGTTCCAATTATCAATAATCTGGAAGGAGATATAAATATGTTCTTAACCTGCAAACCACCAACATTCTCGGGAGACAAAGATCCAGTTAAACCTATGTGTTGGATCAAAGAGATAGTGTCTGTATTCAACACTATTCGATGTGCAGAATCAGATAAAGTCAGATTTGCAGTTTTTGTTCTGAAGTCAAATGCCTTGTTTTGGTGGGAGGTAAAATCTTTGATCAAAACAAATAGTCTACAAACTATGACATGGGAAGAGTTTGTGAATAGATTCAAAGAACAATTATGTCCTAAAACAGCGGTTAGATAGATGGAAGAGGATTTCTTAGAACTAGAACAGAACTCTGGTTCAGTCAGAGAATACACGGAGAAATTCATAGAATATTCAAGGTTTGTTGAACATTACATCTCAACAGAGGCTAGAAAAGTACAACGATACATTTGGGGTCTAAAACCATCCATCAAGGAATTTGTTATAGCAACTGTAACAACCCACAACTTCCACATACATATAATCCACATAATCATATTCACATAACACAGAACGTAATAATCTTTACAAAATACAGACTAACAAAAACTTTCTTCAATACATTTGTGAACAACTAAGTTTTAACATTTCTAAACTTTCCCCTTGCCTTTATCCTGCGAGGTATGCTGACCTACAAAACCGGTTAGTCCAACAACTGAGAGTTAGACCCAAAAGGTCTAGTGAGTGTACAAATCTCATACAAATAACTTACTTTCCAAAGTAACAGTTTAGAATCAAACCTGTACATATACAACATTTTACCTATAACTAGTTATAAAATATTTTCCTTTTGCGGTTACACCGCCATTTCATCTCTCTCGTGGTTACACCGCCATTACATCTCTCTCTCACGGTTACATCGCCATTACATCTTTCCCACAGTTACAGGGCCATTACATCTCTCTCTCACGGTTACACCGCCATCACATCTCTCTCTCTCTCTCTCGCGGTTACACCGCCATTACAAACCTCTCTCTTATAGTTACACCGCCATTACACCTATCTCGCGGTTACACCGCCATTACACCTCTCTCACGGTTACACCGCCATTACATCTTTCCCTCGCGGTTACACTGCCATTACCATGATAAGAACATTAATTCAAAATAAAGTTTGATTAATGTCAATCGGATTTGAAATCCGGACAACACTACCCGGATATGAAATCCGGACAACTTAGCCGGATATGGAATCCGGTCAACACTTGGTTAAATATACTGGATGGTCCTTGAATGATTTAATCCTTAAACTGGATGATGCTTGAACAGTTTAGCTCTAAACCACATAACACTTGGGCGGTTTAAGGCTAGATCGGACGATACATGAGCGGTTTAATGTGAACCTTGGTCAATACTTAAATGATTTAAGAAAACATCCGATTGCCTCTTGGGCGGTTTAGGACAAATCCAAACGACCCTTATCCGGTTTAGATAGAACCCGGACAACACTTGACCGGTTCAGATGAAATCAACACTTGTCCGGTTTAAGGTGGTATCCGCGCGATATAGTGATATTCATAGTAAGGCAATTTCAAATATTATTGAATTGTATGCAACATTTAATAATAGTCAAAGCATAACTCACTCACCTTTGATTGATTTTGTCCGATTATTGTATGCGGTTTACCTTCACAATCTTTATTCTCAATGATTTTTCTCTCCACCAAAGAATTCCCAACCCTTTTTTCTTTCATATGCACTTGCATATAGCAAGTGCATAGCCGCCTTTCTTATAACAAAATCACACTCACACACCATAAATATACATACACCTCTAATATATACATATAATTGTATTTCTAATTTTCTTAAATCAAAATTAATAACCCGATCTTACAACATTCCATCCTTACAAGAATTCCGTCCCAGAATTCCATTTAAGCAAAAAGGTAGGGATACTTCATTCGAATTTCAGATTCTGATTCCCAAGTGGCGTCTGGTCCCTTGTGATAACGCCACTGAACCTTTACTAACCCAATCTTTTTGTTCCGCAACTTCTTTACTTTGAAGTCGGTAATTTATTCAGGGGTTTCTTCAAAGCACAATCTCTCGTCTACCTTAATTTCGGGTAGCGGCACTGCCACATCTAGATTTATTAGACACTTCCTTAAATTTGACACATAAAACGTGTCATGGATCCCACTTAACTCTAAAGAAAGTTCTAATTTGTATGCCACTTACCCAACCTTTCCAATAATAGAGAATGGTCCAACATACCTTGGACTTAACTCTCCCTTTTTACCAAAACGTATCATTCCTTTCCAAGGTGATACCTTTAACATCACTTTATCACCTTCTTGGAACTCAATCGACTTCTGACGTTTAACATCCCAGCTAACTGTTTTTCACCTATTTCATTCCAACACAAAGGAGTTCGACATTTTCGTCCATACAGAACCTCGAAAGGTGCTTCCTGAATACTTGAATGGTAGCTATCCCATGATCCTCCGAAATCAATTACATACGCTCTAAGCATATCTTCTAACATTTGGATAGTTCGTTCACTTTGTCCATCTGTTTGAGGGTGATAAGCTATACTTAGCTTAATTTGTGAACGAACCCATCTCTCTTTGGAAACTCTTCCAAAACATAGAAGTGAATCGACTGTTTCTATCAGAAATAATTGATAAAGGAAAACCATGACGTGTCACTACCTCATCAATGTATAGTTTTGCCAAGCTCTCCATTGAATAGGATTTTTTCATAGGTAAGAAGTGTGCAGATTTGGATAACTGATCTAATATCACCCATATAGCATCAGAACCTTTTGATGTTCTTGGCAATTTGGTTATGAAATCCATAGTGATGTGATCCCACTTCCACACTGGAATTTCTAAAGATTGCAACTTACCATAAGGGCGTTGGTGTTCAATCTTTACCTGAAGACATGTTAGGCATTGCTCAACATGCTTAGCTATATCCTTTTTCATACCTGGCCACCAATAGTGTTGCTTCAAATCCCGATACATTTTATTTGTACCTGGATGAATTGCAAAACGTGACTTATGAGGCTCACCCATTATACGTTTCCTGAGATCACCATAGCATGGTACCCAAATTCTTTTCTGGAATTTCCAGAATTCTCGGTCATCTCTCATCAGATCAGATATTAATCCACTCAATCTTTCCAGTTTAATCTTATCTTCCTTCATGGCCTCATGTTGAAACTCTCGTAACTCTTCTTGAATACTTGGTAACAACTCAACCTGTAGAGCTATAGCTTTGATAGTTCCRCTWTTCTCTTGTCGGCTTAATGCATCGGCCACTACGTTTGCTTTTCCTGGGTGATACAAAATTTCACAATCATAATCACTAACCAATTCCAACCATCGTCTCTGACGCATATTCAGTTCTTTCTGATGGAACAGATGCTGCATTCTCTTATGATCTGTGAAAATTTGACATTTCGTTCTGTATAGGTAGTGCCTTCATATTTTCAAAGCGAATACTACTGCCGCCAATTCCATATCATGAGTAGGATAATGCCTTTCATGATCTTTTAACTGTCTGGAATCATAAGCTATTACCTTTCCACGTTGCATCAGTACACAACCCAAACCTATCTTTGATGCGTCACTATATACCACAAAATTTTCCATTCCATCTGGCAAGGATAGAATTGGTGCACTGCATAACTTATCCTTTAATATCTGAAAGGCCTGAGCTTGTGCTTCATCCCACTCATATTTCACATTCTTCTTTGTCAGCTTTGTTAGTGGAGTAGCTATATGAGAGAAATTCTGTATAAACTTACGATAATACCCAGCCAAACCCAGAAAACTTCTAATTTCAGTTGGAGTCTTTGGGGCTTCCCATTTTTCAATGGCTTCAATCTTCAAAGGATCCACTTGAATGCCTTCTTTTGAGATAACATGCCCCAAAAACTGAACTTCTCGTAGCTAAAACTCACACTTTGACATCTTGGCATACAAT
>NW_020201121.1:78254-80790 GCF_001531365.2 Cynara cardunculus var. scolymus | reverse complement strand
GTCAACGAAGTTCACCAAGAGATGCCCCCGCCAAGGCGATCTTGATGCGAAACTTCCTTGCCCTCCAGGCAAATGTTCAAGAAGTTCAGAGTCAGCTCCAGACTCTCCAAGAAGCTGTTCACGCCAACAACGATGCCATTTTTGTTCTTCACAGCAGGGCTGACGATGCTCAGGCGATAGCTGATCAGCAGATTGGTCTTCTTCAACAAATCCGTCAACCAGCTATAGTGATTGCACCTTCCTTCTCTGCCGATGATCGCACCCAGCTCCATGAGACGCGTGAGGCAACAACAACTCTAGCCAATGCTTTGCGAAGGCTGGAGGAATCCATGGTTCTCTAGCGACAGCGCTTGGACGAACTCTCTGGCCAATTCTCTCGGGTCTTAGCCAGAGAGGGGGAGATGAGGTCCAACGCTGGTGGATCATCTGATGCTGCTCCTACAGCTTCTCAGGCTGTTGGCCCAGTATCAGCTTCAGTTGTAGTTGAAGTCGAGGCTCTCGAAGCTGAAGCAGTTGCTGCTCCTGTAATCACATCCACCAAAGTTGCTCTAGCTGAGGTTGACGAAGCCATCTCTAGGGATGATGTCCATACCATCACTGATGCTGGTGATGATGATGATGTTGATGAGGATGAAGAAGATGATGATGAAGACGATGAAGAACCTATCATTCCAGACACCGGAGATGATCTAGATGTTGATGATGACGATGATGATGAAGATGACTTTACCATCAAGTTCCAGAAGCCATCAACCGTCACCAAAGGTGTTGCTCTCGGGAACTCTGTATCCCAGGGGGAGCAAAGGCAAGGTGAATCGACTCCATCAGGGAACCAGGACCCCAAGTCGAAAGGCAAAGCGGTCGCTAAAGAAGGTAACTTGAAGGTACTTTTCTTAAGTCCTCAACAAACCTTATTTGAAGACTCTACCTCTCAGGTAGTGATCACTTTAGAATATCAACTTCATATCCCTTCAACAACCTGCGGTCGACTGGAGTGGGTATCTGATCAACCCAGCTCTTTTGCTCCAATAGACCAGCAGATGTCTCAGCTAAAGGAGTCGCTCGACCAGACTAGAGTAAAAATTCCTCTTCGTACCTCTAGTGGTAGTGAGTTTGACTTCCTATCTGAAGCTGAAAGACTTGAGGTATTAAGGGCTGAAGAAGAGCTAGAGCTTCAAAAGAAGCAAACTGAAGACAGCTTAAAGCTGGCCAAGTCACTAGCTGCTAAAGTCCTTCCCAAGAAAAAGTCCAAGAGAACGATGAATCCTGTCCAAGCCAAGCTAAACTTCTTTCAATGGCAGAAGCTGAATGCAAGAAGAAGCAGAAGCTAGAGAACAAGGATAAGCAATAAAGCAAAGCTGAAAAATAGACTCAGTCCCCGCCCAATCATCAGCGTCAGCATCAGCGGGTGATCTAAAGACGGTGGAACACTGGTCTCAATGCTCATCACCAGGGACAATCTTGATGCCATTACCAAGTACCCTTCCTACCTTGGCCGCTATGGATACAKYGAATGGATGGAGATCAGACAAGCCATTCAACAATCCAAGTCGAGACACAAGACACTTATCGAGGACACCATCAACAAGCTCATCAAAAGGATGTCCAGGTATGTCAAGGTCCCTGACCTGCCAACACTGAAGAAAGGTGGGAAGAAGAAACTAAAGCTCTCTGATCCTAATGATGGACCATCCCTAAAGAACGAACATGAAACAAGGTTCTCCTTAGATGAAGTCCTGAAGGGTCATATGAGTATAGACATTTGTAATGTTGAATCTTGACTTGCCAGATAAGGGTCCCTATACACCCAACTCTGTGCATTTTAAACCTGAGTTAGGAGTTATATTCCTTGACTATGAAGGTGAAGTCAGATTTCAGAGAATGTCAGAGCTACATTTATGTCCAATGGATCACTTGGTTTATCTTTTGCTCTAGATAGATGATAGCATGACTGGAAAAGTCGTAGATCTGAAGATACGAAGGGAATTCCTACGTCGAAGAAACCTTGGTGAAAATGTACCTGATTACATAGATCTAAGTGTTCTAGAATAAGATTCTCTTTGTAACAACAATCCACTYTTCCTTGTAACTTCATGTACTATATCTCCTTTCAGATATTATACTTATATTCTGTAAGTTTTGGACATGTACTGTAATACTTGTAATATTTCCTATGATTAATAAAATGAGTATTCCATGTACTTCATTGAAAAAGATCCCTGAAAAAAGTAATAGRGACACAAGTCTATGAGTTCCGATGTTACTTTTTCCATTCACTGACAATCTATAAGTCAGTGAATAAGCTTTCAGTTTCAGTTTCCGTACTTGTAATTTTCTTAGATATAACTTAAGAAAACTTCTCAAGCTGAGAATGACCAAACTGAAAAAGATCCCAAAATAGTAAAAAAAGGACATGTACTTTATATGTAACTTTTYCTTACTATTATTTGATAAGATAACCTTCTTTATGTTATCTTGTTATCATCAAATAGGGGGAGATTGTTGATCCTCTCTCTCAGTGATTTGATGATAATCC
>NW_020201121.1:61519-76914 GCF_001531365.2 Cynara cardunculus var. scolymus | reverse complement strand
TATTAAACTTAAATTAAATTATAATAAAAAAATAAATTAAAAAATTACATAAAAAATGAGAACTTTTAAATAGTTGATTTGATATTAACATTGATATATATTTTTTTTTTCAAATTTTTATGATATCTTCAAATTTACATTTTATTCAAAAATAAAATCATTCTTACTTTCTTAAGAACACATAAAATCGTATTATAATATCAACAAAGACAAATAATAAAATAGAATATTAAAATCGAGATGTGTCTCGCTGCATTGCACGAGTACTCTTCTAGTTTATATTAATGTTTTAACTAATTTATTAATTTGGATCTCATGTATCTTATGAATCAGTAAGTTCCTACAAAGAATGCCCATGAGATGCATGGAATACAATATTTCATTGTAAATTAAGGATGAAAAACAATAATAAAAATTTTATTAAAAATGAAATTTCAAAATTTATGTTTAAACAAAAATAAAATTATAAATAATTGTTACACATGTTTTTGCTAATTTGAAAATCTAGTAGGAAAAGCATAAAAAATTATTGAAGTATGAGTTCTTTGTTTTCTAATATATTTTTTGTTTAGTTGAATTCTTTCTATGATTTAAATCATTTAAATATAAAAATAAAAATATAATTGATTTTAGTTTTGACATGTGTTTCGAAACGCATATCAAATAAGCTGGTTATAAATTACTAGAAACGCATCTGTGTAATACAATCGTAATATTTTTATTTCGTCTCTTTCAGCTTTATTTTATAAAATTGTGTGGTTAAGAAAAAGTAAAAGCTTCTTCTGTTAATTATTGATTTATAAAGTATTTTTCTGTTCAAATTAAGTAAAATATTTTATAATATGCGACTATTATAAATCAACATTATCATATATCTGAATCTGTCACTATTTCATATGAAATATTTTATGTGTTGATGAAAAACAGAGTTAAGTTGAGAAGTGTAAAAAAAGATCTTTACCCTTATATGCACATTAGGATGAGATGCACCGAATCAATTCATGTATCAAACGTGATTCATGGGTGAGTTTGAGATAAAAGGTGATCAAGAGTCTAGAATCATTCACATGCTTCTCATTTTAACTCACATTATCACACGATTCTTGACCATATTTTTTAATATGCAATTATTTTAAGGAACATAATAACAAATCGGGACCAATTTATTTGGAAAATATCAAATAATGGGAAAAAAGGAATAATTAGTAAAGTTTTGGGGGGCCAAAGGGAACTTCACAGCTAGCACAAAACAACAAACTTTTTTGACATTTGGCCTCCAAATTTGAGTATATATCGCACTTGTTCCACTAGGGAATATGTTTCATGAGTTTAATACCATCTTTATACCTTTTGTCTTTAAATATTTTCGTATATTTTTTTGTGTCAAAAAATAAAATAATAATATTTATTTAAATATCTAAAAACCATATGATTATAATTTTTATTCACATGCAATTTGAATTATGTATAAACCCTTTCATCAAGCATGATAAATTTATATTTATGTACTAAAGTTAATATAGGATTATATTAATTAATAAAAAATATTGTCTAATTATTATGTTTATATATATATATATATATATATATATAATTTTGTCAAATATGAAATAAAAAGAAAAGTAGAGATTTATAAGTTAAATAAATATCAAAGGATGAAGCTTAACTTTAGAAGATATTGTATCTTCTTTAAAAGAATGGCCTACTCTTAACATGGGCATATCATGTTAATTGCAAAATCGAATTTTATCGACAATATAACTTCCGTACTTTGATAGTATATAACTCATAAAGCATAAGTCAGAATAAGCTCGTATTTTTCAGTTAGAAAGATCTTACTATATACTACAACTTTCATGAAGGGTCGAAAATCCAGCTATGAATCTAAGTGGCTCGAAACAGTGTGTTTTCAAAGCTATTTACACTGTCTTCGGGATTAATCTGAAGTTTTGTAAAATTCATATAAAATAGATGAATGATCAAAATGAGATGATTCCAAAACTAATATACTCGTATGATACCAACCTACAACTTTCATTTAGAAAATATAATCTGGATTGGTCTCTAAGTAGAGTAAAAATGCTTATAAATAATAGGGACGGAAGCGGTTGGATCGAAAGAGAATAAGGCTAAGTTTTACGTTTGAGTTTTCAATTCGTATCGGGATGTTCTTCTTGAAGTCTCTGTTGTTTAAGTACATTAATACCTAAGTAATTTTATTAGAATAGTTATATTATGGTTTTTATGCCTTGCAAATAGTAACTCGTTTATACATTCATTAGGCACGCGGACAATTCAAACTTGATCGTGAATTTCCGTTTGATCGTGAGTTAATTATCAAATTCGGTTAAGTTACGGATTTCATATCTCACTTGACACGGGGATAACCATTTGTATAAGGCCTCCTAATCTGAATATATTGGTTCCAAATTCTCATTGTGCTCATCAATTGCTATTGAGCTTTTGTTTCCTTTCGAAATATGATGTACATTCTTATTTAGAACATGGATCATTTTGATCACTTGACTTGTTTGATTGCTTCATTTGTGAAACATTTTACTATAGACTCAATAACTTGAGTACCGGTATTGAGATGTTTCCTTGGTGGTTAAAACGATCATGGCGTCCTCAATTTTATAGTCCTTAAAGGTAGACTTGATTATATACCGGTTGAATAGAAGGTGTTATCGGATAATAAATTGTGGCCGTGGTTAAATCCAAGGAGAGGATTGTTGTGTTGTGCTCACACCCCTTTCCTCACTTATGCTTGAATGAACTGATCATCTTTTGGGAACAATGCGTTCTCGTGATGCGGTTTGGTCTTCGGACCCTTGACATGCTTTCGGGCATTTTGACTTTCTTTTATTATCACTTAGTGTTATAAATTGTTTTTGAACTTGTTATCTCATATTCATTGTTTAGTAATATTATTATCCGTTCACTGAGCATTAAACTCAACCGCGATTTTTTTGTCCTCAGCAGGCACATGACTTAGCAGGGATTCTGGGATGAAAGCTACATAATGACAATATTGAAGATAACTCATTACGTCATACTTTTGCTAACTTTTGATGACTAATATAAATATACTGGTATTTTGGGTACGTATTTTGAGACACGTTATCTCCGTCTGTGGTTATGTAATTATCTTTTGGTAATTTTATTAATTGCTCTGTTTTATATAATGCATTGATTTTTTTTAAAACCAATTGTGGCATCTCCTGTCTTTAACCACGCGAGACGGGGGTGCTACAAGTTGTGACATCATTGTTTATTACATGATCATCATTACACTTATATAAATAGACAGATATTGTGAGATAATATTATTGTTGGTTACTTGAATTGATCAGTTCATTCAATTCACACTGTGTTCCATAGGTTCTTATTTTTGTTTTAAAAAAAATTGGAAACTATATATCATTCGGGGAAGAAAAAGGATCACATCTCTTGGCTTGGGATGTCAATGAATTCAGATCATTTATGTGGACCATGGAGGCAAGGAGCTGCATTCGTAGGCTTAGATACATAATCTACATCAAAGGGTTGCTCTTTTTGGTAAATTTTTGAAACACTCATCCTGCTCCGTTTCGTACAGAATCTTGGAGAAATACTGTTATTTTCGACTAAGTGTATAGTTCCAATATCCCAACACTTCATCAATTGTAAAACTACAGATTTATCTTTTGATCGATAATCGATACACTAGATACCGCCGACGCCGAGCTATATGACTTTGCTCAGTACTTTCTCTGTAGTCAAAAGTCAAACTCATAATGAAATTGAAACTGCATGCTTTAACTGAGGTTGTATTAAATGTTGAAACCCTTTGGAGGATACAAACCACATATCTTACGTAAAGATATAGTTTGGACTCTTTCTACAACCACACGCTTTTTAATTTCACAATGGGAATTGATCAAGTTATACTAAATTGTATTTTATGCATTAATAATTGTATCTTACAAACAGGTATTGGTTCAACAATATCTAGATTATTGACAGATCCCTACTGCATAGGATTTTTCTTAGGATCCCTTTTGTTTGCAGTATTGTTTTTGAGGGATTTTGATTGATATAGATTTGAAATTATCGGTGTGTTTGGTTGTAGGATTAAGAATGAAACTGGATTTCATTATTTATATAAAAACTACAAATAATTATAAATAATTAAATTACATTTTTATTAATCGATTATTACAAAACACATGTTTTTAACATTTTTTAAGACTTTATTTCATATAATGCTACAAAATCCCGTGAAATCCCGAATACTCCCAAGGATTTCAAAATCCCATGTTTTTAGGATTTCAAATCCGGACAATCCAACAAACCAAACACACAATTGAAATGGATTTGAAACCTAAATCCCTCCAAACCAAACGGGACCTTACTAAACCTAATCCCGTAGCATTATATACTGTATTGTAAACTCTTGCTTCTGTCAGGATAAATTTGGCCCCTTCTCCTGTTTGTGCCTATGTAAATAGGATATTTTAAGAAGTGAATATCTTTCTTAGTAGCAACTAAGGAGGACTGGGGCTTGAGGGAAAGAACAGGAAAGGTGATTTCATGCAGGAACATTCCCAACTCTCTTGAAGGTTAAGAATTCAAGTCTCACAAAAAATGAACAATAAATATAAGTTTTTATCGTATATAAATATATTGTACCTTACAGGGTTTGACCATTTGGGATCTTAGAAAAGCTCTGTTCTTTGCACAATCTGCAATCAAATTCATCTGCATCTATGCACATGAGCAAAGCAGCAAGTAGCAAGATTCATTGGCAAGAAATTCATCACCTTTGCCCATTATTGAAAAACTTTAAATGCAAGACAAGTGTATTTCAAGTTACTCCAACCGGTTGACTTTCGAAAAGTCAACCATAAATTGCATAAAACCCGCTAAAAGTACACAACCCAATACAAAGACAATGAAATGGCATGCACTACCCAACGTAATATGAGCAACAAATGTGATACTGACACAACTCTCTTTGATGTCGTGGGCGGTATGTCTAATGAGCTTTTTGTACTAGTGTTCGATCTTTAGAACACGTATAAAGAATTTGAAGCCATTTCGAGATAGGAAGTACTTGAAACAATATATTTGCATTGCATATAAAGTATTAGTCGAAGATGTACATAGACTTGTGCATAACAAGTTGTATTAAACAATTATTTCAAGAATTACTTCTAAATGGGTATATGTATACTTGAGATTCATGTACCTGGATGCAAAATTTATGTGTAAGATCATGTTTAACAATCATAAACTAACTTTTTTTAAGCTTGTTGAAAAAGACCCGTTTGGTAAATCATAAAGCTAGTTTTTTTGAGAAACTATTTCAAAAGCTTATTATGGGGTTCACTTTTTCCTATTATACCTTTGTATTTTCATTTTATATTATTTCATTTGTCATCTAGCTTACCAACTACTATTTACCAAAAATGACTAAGGGGTTGTTCGGTTCATTTTATGTTTAGACCTATATAGATATAGTTGTCTGTATATTAACAGATTAGTTGTTGTTCGGTTGTTGTGCTGAATGAACAGTCTGAATGTCAGAAATGGTCATTTTACCCCCGGTCTTTATTTTTGTCTGGAAAAAAAATACAAACATCAAAGTGAAACCCTCCTCCCCCTCTTCTTTGTTCTTCTTAGCAGGAGGATGTTTCGCCTGAGCCTTAGGCGGCCACTTCCCCTCTCCTCTTGCTTTTTCAACAAATCTCCAATGTGAATCGAAGCGTGAAGTGGAGTTTTTGTAAAATAGGGTTTTTTATTGCATTGGTAATTAAAGAAATAAATAAGAAATTACATGGCTGAGTGTAAAGGAGTAATGGTTTTTAGCTGACCGATTAAGTCATCAGTTGAACGAATAAGCCACAACCGAACAACTATTTATGGCTGAGCGAATAAGCCACATAGGCTATACAGCCCATTAAGCCACAACCGAAGAGGTCCTAATAGCTAGCTTATGAGCCAAGACCTATCTTTTCAACATCTGGATTACCAATAGTCTCCTCAGGTTGTCAGGGGTTCAAACCTCATAAAAAATAAGGAAGGTGTCTGAATATATATAATTACTATATACTTAAGAAAAACTAAAATTTCAACTAACAACTAGGTTCTCGACTAGCTTGCAAAACATAGCCTAAATGTATGTTGGGAAGAATGAAAATTTAGCCAAAAGTTGAAATCTTTTAGAGAAAACCAAGTCATGATCGTAACAGCAGGTTTCAAGTCTGAATGTTTTGAGGATCATCAAAATTTATGAGGTTGTTTATGAAGACAATGGTTTGCATAATCCGACGGTGATGAAAACAAATGGCTGTGCTCTTCCACAAACAACACCCATGTGGGTCCATCACATGGGATACTGAATGAACAATCCTGATTACATCCCTCCCAGACTAAATCTTGACCGTCAGATGATGGGAAAGTCTCATTCCCATATGGGCGGCTGAGCTTGTCTAACTCTTGTCCCCTAAATGTTGCAGCACTTGCCTCAAAGCTGCTACTAATGCTACCGACAGCTTAGCTTGCCTTTGTCCTTAATTCATTCATTCATTCACCTCTTCTTTCCTCCACCCATTTTTATCTATACAAATTAATTAAATATATTCATCCCTCCCTCCGATTCTTGTAATTTGGTTCTTAATTTCCTATAAAACTAAAAATGTTATATAAGTTCTATGACAAGAAAAAGAAAGAATCAGTTATCTCACCTCCCTCCCCCACCAAGAAAACATTAAAAAAAGAAACTTGCCTTTACCCCACCCCCTCTTCTTTCTTTCTTGCATTCACATTCACATTCATAGAAATATATGTATATATATATATATATATATATATATATATATATATACCAACCTATCTAACATTTCAATCAACAAAAAGTCTTGAAAGACAAACCAAATTTAGTTGGTCCAATTCATCAATACATTTTTGAGAAAGAAAAAGCGAAGAGCAAAATGAATATGGAGGATGGTTTGAATCTTACATTGGGATTACCTGGAAGAGGAGAAGAAGAATCAACCGTTTCATGCTTCAAGAACAACAATAAACGGTCGCAGCCTGAAACCAATGATGACTGCAATGAATCCAACCAAGCCAAAGAGGGTGACATGGAAACTTCACCTGCAGCCAAGTAAGTGAATTAATTAATCATACACATGTAGTCGAGTCTTTTAATTTGGTGATATGTGATTAAATCCAATTGATGATGGCAGATCACAAGTGGTTGGATGGCCGCCAGTGCGTAAATACCGAAGGAACAGCTTCCAACCAAAGAAGACAGAGGCAGAAAGTGGGATGTATGTAAAAGTAAGCATGGATGGTGCACCTTATCTTAGGAAGATTGACTTGAAGGTCTACAAGGGTTACCCGCAACTCCTTGAAGCTTTGGAACACATGTTCAAACTCACTATTGGTGTGTATTCTGAAAGAGATGGATACAAAGGGTCTGAGTATGCACCTACATATGAAGACAAAGATGGTGATTGGATGCTTGTTGGAGATGTTCCATGGGAGTAAGTCCCATCCTCTCTCTCTCTCTCTCTATATATATATATATATATATATATATGTTGATAGAAAAATATACATTGTGCTTATAAATCCTATGGTTTGATATGCAGAATGTTCATGTTATCTTGCAAGAGAATGAGAATCATGAAAGGATCAGAAGCTAAAGGGTTGGGGTGCAATGTATGAAGGCCACCAAACCAAAGATGAGATATCAAGTAAATCATGGAGTGGAAGAGAAGAGATGGAATCTTTCAGCTTGAGTTCTCCAAGAACTATTTTCATAATTTTGAATATGTCCTCTGTATCAATGAACTTTTTACTGGAGAAGTTCCAAGAAACTTAGGCATTACTGAAAACTAAGTCAATCCAAAGTATGTGATCATATATAGTTTTGCTTTTGTAAATTTGTGGCAGGAATATCAGTGATGTTTTTTGATGCTGTATGTTTTGTTTGAAATAATTTTTTTTCAATTTGATTAAAAATTCCACACAAATACATAAATTCAAAGCAATTGTATAGAAAAACATACATCTTTGTAATGTATATTTTTCTAGCGTACCAACTTGTTTTCTTCGATTGCTACTTAATTTGGCTATCAGGTGATATTCTTAGCAATCTGAGATCCAAAGACAACTACTTTGGAGATCAATATATTGTTACGTTCCGAGTCACAAACAGCTTAAAAGAAAGACTGCCTAGCTAACTATTTAAAAACAATCTCTGTGCAGAAAATCATGAACAAATTCATGTTGAAAATAACTATAAGAAAAAGAAAACCAGAAACAGAAATGGTCTTAAGTTGATTGTGCATTCTAATTTGACAACCAACGATCAAGGGCAGGAATTATTAAAGGTCAAATCTCCAGCAAATAAGATATCTTCCAAACATGTTATCTCTGATATCAATCCAATGCATATCTTCACACAAAAGCCCTTAATACAGTTCAAATAAATCACTAAATCCTGTTCCAGTGCTAAAATAGTTGCAACTTTTTAGTACTATCACTATAGAATGTTTTTCTCTATCAAAAATAGACAGACATGTTCTATTGATTTCAACAGCTTAAGGTACAGTTTGATTAAACTATAGATACACCAAACTGTTCTCCAGTGATGTGAATCATTCTTTCATTTTACATATTTGGAATGGATGACTTGTATAAACTTAATGGTATCCTTTAGAGGTGATTATAGCACTGATGACAAACCTACATAAACCCCACAAGTTATGTACATGTATAAAACTCTCAAAGCAGGTAGGCATGCAGAAATGCACTTTTTAACAGTAAAAATTTCCTAATAGAATAAGCAAATGAATAGAAATTCACATGCCACATGAGGCCTTTGATGGTCACGGGTGTGATCGATAAAAGCCATTAACTGTTGAACATTGTTTCTACCAAATATTCCAAAACATTAATTGAATGGGAATACTAATCAACTTGTTCCCTTGTCAAAATAGAAGAGGTTCCAACTGTATTGCTTCATGAGGCTGCAATATAATTTATTAAGATGTTCATAAAAGTAGACGTGTCGGTTTGTTATTCGACTATTAAAAGATATTCCTAATAATTATGCTAGCTGATTGGTAGGCAGGAAATACCCCAGAACCAACTTTAGCGTTAAGATTGAATATAATATACTCTAGTTTACACCTTTATTTGTGCTTTGTAGACATTTTTTAATGTAAAAGTCATAATACAAGTTGTAAAGTATGATCCTTTTGGAGCCTTGTGTTATTAAGAAAAGATCTGTGATCAATTTTTTAACTCAAAAGATGGGATTTATAATTTCCTATCAAGTTTCACTTTACTTGGTCTCCAAATTTTCTATAGGTAATTTAAGTTTTCAATGTGCAATTTGTTTAATCAAGGTACAGGTTCAGTGAATTTCAAGGCCTAAGCACATGTTTACCAAAGTAAATAGTACATTGAGTTGGGCTTTGGCAAACATTTAGACAGAAAGTAACTCACAGTATCTGATTTACGATACGCAAAATCAATCTCCTTTCTATCCGCTCACCAAGACATAAGCATCTTTTTTGTGGATCTAGTTGTCTGCTTTATCCCTTGGGTACCCATTTGGGGACCTAATACTACTACTACTCCTCCTGTTTGTTTTGTCTTTCGAGGTTAAGCAAACTAATTTTCAATTTTCAAGAAAATGTTTATGACTACATTCATCCTTATAGAGAGGACTACTATTTGGGAAAATGTTGATGATACAAATTTTATTCCAATTACAACCTAAAGATTACTAGGTTTGACCGTAAGTGGTTCTCTTGGGAGTACCTATCATGAGGAGCATACCGATACGATTTTCTACTAACAGGTTGACTAAGATTTCCTTGTTCATGAACTAAAAGTGATTAAAAATAAATAAATTGACTGTAAAGTTAACCAAAATCCATCCTCTCTTACATACTGGTTAACAACAACCAAATTATTGTCCTGAATAGTTAAGATGATAAGTAAAGAATAAAATATCAAGTTTTTTTTTTGTCAATGCATTATATAAAAGGGATAATCAAACTAAGGCCAATATTCATGTGGGAGGGAAAGGGGCCACTAATCATTGATTCTATGTTGGTTTTATATTCATTTGCCAACCCACCTTATCTCAAAACCAGGGATACTTTGAATCACCAAAATCCATCCTCTCTTACATACCTAATTTCGATTTTATACTTTGAAATTGATGATCCAGTTGTGATACTAAATGATTCTGTGTTATTTGATGGACAAGTGACTCATACTCTGTTTGACTAAACAACAAGGATGATACAACTTGAATACTTCATATAACATAATATACATATGGAAGAAACACATCAATGCATGTATCAGCTGAATACACAATATACATACACCATACATATGGAAGACTCGCAACCTAATCCTAGTATTTTTTTTTTACCTTTTACTGTTTCAGAATACAACCCCTTTAACTGTTCATAAACCAAACGAGCAACAATATATCCCACCTGTAAGATGCATGCAGACCTGACCTCTACCCCAAGGAGTAGAGTGGTTGTTTCCGTGAAGACCCCCGGCTTGAGAAAAGAGTGAGAAAGAGAGACAAATAAAATAAAATGGGAGACTAAGGGGCCTGATATAACCCAGAGGGATACTATTAGTTACTTGGCTAGAAGGAGTAAAGGGATAGGAGGGGTAGTTGTTTTAATAAGGTTGTAATCACAGCAGTCAATAGGGGCAGGGGCAATTTTGGAATTATTGGTATTCTGTTACAAGGGGTAAAAAAGGAAATGTAGCAGGAGTAATCTCTTAAATAGGTATGAGGGGCTTTGGAATGGGTATCTGATTTGTAAACACTGTTTTGGCATGAACCTAGGGAGACCCCAGATCCTCGAATTGCTGGAATCCATTAATCATTCGGTTGCAATATCAATTTCACTTGGTTTTCATCTCAGTTTGTATCAGGTCTGTTTTCCAAATGCTTACATGGGTAAGCGCTTACCTGTATAATTCAAAACTATCACTTACTTACCGTGAAAGATTTTAGTCCACCAAAACGGTATTGCATGCAATAATTTACCTGGTACTTAGCATATTTTAAATGATGTTAATTATGAAACATATATGAAATTAATTGGGAAATATATGACATTAAGATTACGCAAACTAATAAAAAAATTGTTGGTTTTGAAAAGCTATGCTACATCTTTCAATCATCTTACTTGCAGTGGGTTTCATAGGTTTGTGTTAGTCACACACTTCATTGACTTGGGTCCAGGAAGTCGTTATAAAGGCAAACCAAAGAACCTAATATACTCGACAATTCTAATATACAAATTGAATATTTCATATATTTATTCATCAAAGATAAAAGGTGATGTAAGTGACAAAACACGCGACACTTGATTTTCTGCTGGTCACAGGTGACATTGTAAGAAAATGATTGTGGATTAGCTTTTATAAGACATATAACACCCCCATCATTTCAAATTCAATGAAGATATAATTTCGCTGCTTAGAACTAGGTGATGGGTCAAGTTTTCGAACCCAAACCTTCCAAGATTACATTTTCACATTATTAAAACTTCACAGGTGTCGTCCTCTTGACACAATATACCTTTTTTATTCTACACCTAATAGTCATATCTGGCCTTAAGAATGGTTCATTTGACCACTAAGCTGAAAAGTTTCTATGATTTTATAGGGAGGGATTTCTGCCAAGAATTATACTTTCACTATATGCTTGGTCTTTATGGATTGAATCTGTAGATCCTTTTCTTTAATCCAAGCAATCTTTTCTGTGAGTGGTCAAAATCCTTCAAAGTAAGATTTAGCACTTACAATGGTCTCAACGATCGGATGCACTCACCATATCATTCAGAAGTTCAATACATCTGTTTTTTCTCAACATATTTCTTTAGGAAAAGACTGCCCAGATACTAATACATACATCGACAACCATGAACATATTGAGGTAAAACATTTTGAAGAGTTAATAGCAAAAAGGTCAGACTCCTAATCTAACAATCGGAAAACAAGAAAAGTAAAAAGAAACATCATTTATTGCTAACATGTTATTCTCAAACTGTTGAAAGTTATTACAATTTACAAAATTATTTCCTGAAAACTAGTGCCAAGTCAAAGAGGGTTTAGAAAAGAAAGGTTGCACAATCGAAGTAAAACCCAAAGTTGGTTATCAGCTACACTTGACCAAGCCTAGTATTCATATTATTACTATAACTACATGAGCAACAACGTTAAGTAATAATTAAGTTAAAGGATAAACATTCTACCTCATAATTAAAGCATTGAAGAATCAACATTACAATGATCAAGAACTAATTAATATATGGATGATTATCCTTCCTGCTGATTGATCTAAAACCTACAATAAAAAAACAATAATCTTGATTAGATCAGGTGACAAGAAGATTCATTCTATACCAATTAGTATATGCAAAACTAACGTATCATGCATCATCCTGAATATTAAGCAAGTCCACACATACTAAAAATTTGCAGTCATCTGTTGGCTTGTCACCTCCAGGCAGCAAAGCGTTAAGGGGATTTGGCGCATCAAATAAGTGCTTATTTTCATCGTGCCCGTTCCTGCTGGTTATCCAGATCTTCAACTGTTGTACGAGTATAAATATAAGAGAGAGAAACTAGATGTTCAACACCCATTCCTCAATTCTCAAACTTCATTTCTTCACAAAGTAAATCCAAGATAAAATTTATGCTAGCAGCACTTAAATGTGATAAATTTCCCATCACAAACTCATGCACCACAGAGTCCAACTCAATCCAACTGGAGCCTCTATTCTTCTTCACCCGATTCAATCTGATCATTGCTCTCACTTTAGCAACATTGTGCCACTCTCCTGACGCAGCATACAAATTTGACAAAAGAACGTAATTCCCTGAATTATCTGGATCAATCTTAAATAATTCAGTTGCTGCAGCTTCAGCCAACTCAATGTTGCAGTGAACACTACAAGCTGCAAGCAGAGAACCCCAAACAGCTGCCGTGGGTGCCACCTTCATGCTACAAATTAGGTTATAAGCATCCCTAAGGCACCCAGCACGGCCTAGAAGATCAACCATGCATGCATAGTGCTTATCTGTTGGTTGAATTCCATATGCATCTGTCATTTCTTTAAAATATCTCCAGCCTTCGGCAATAAGACCTCCATGATTACAAGCACTTAGAACACCAATAAATGTTGCTGCATCAGGTTCCAAATTATTTTCCTTCATCTTTTCAAACAAAGAAATGGCCTCATGACCCAAGCCATGATTTGCATAGGCTGCAATCATAGTACTGTAACAAAACAAGTCTTTTCCAGAAATCATTTCGAAAACTTGTGTAGCCCTTTTAAGGCTTCCGCATTTTGCATACATATCAACTAAACTAGTGGCCACATGTAAATTGGAGAGGAGACATGGACCCACATAGTCACTTGTTATTGACTCAGCCGCATCTAAAACACCTAACTGTGAACAAGCCGAAATGATACCAAGTATAAAAGTTTCATCTGGCTTAATGCACTGCTGCTTAAAGAATTCTAGCAACTCTAAAGCAGTTCGTGGTTCTCCATTTTTAGCATAACCTCCAATCATGGTAGACCAAGAAATTAGATTCTTCTCAGGCATCTGATCAAATAAAATCTTTGCATCATTGATATTTCCAGATTTCATGTAACCATCAATCATCATGGTCCAAGAAGCCACACTCCTACTTGGCATCATGTCAAAGTAGCTTCTTGCAGATTCAAGATTTCCCACTTTACAGCACCCAGAGATGATTAAATTCCAAGATCCAACATCATGGCAAGGCATTGTATTAAAAATATATATAGCAGCATCAAGGTCCTGACAGCTTACATACCCAGAAAGCATAACATTCCATGAAGCCAAGTCTTTGACAGGCATTGCATCAAATAGAGCCTGTGCCTCCATCATGTGACCATCCTTCACATACCCACATATAATACTAGTCCAAGAAATGACATTTCGATCAGGCATCCTACTGAATAACTCATGTGCAATGTCAATTTTACCGTTATTGCAATACCCAAATATCATTGAATTCCAGGACACTATATCCTTTTCATGCATCTCCTCAAACAGACATCTAGCCAAATCGATTTTCTCACATCTCATCAACAAATCAAGCATAGAATTTTGCACCATCACGTCAAAATCAAACCCACATTTTAACACAAATCCATATACCACCTTCCCATCTCTTAATCGAGCTTCTCTAGCTAAACCTTTTAGCACCGTAGTAATAGTAAAATTCAAAGGCGCAACTGAATGTCGAAGCATTCTTAGAAAAAGCGAAAACCCTTTTGAATAGAGTTTGTTTTCGACATGCCCATGAATCATAGACGTCCATAGGAAGACATTTGGTTGGGAAATTTTATCAAACACTTTGTGGGCATCTTCGGCTGATCCAAACCTGAAGTAAAGGCGAATAATCTTGTTGACCACGATGTCAGAAGAAGCAAATAAACCGTTTACTACAAGTAGAGCATGGGCAGAGTTTAAGGATTTGAGGGTCTGGCAATTATTGAGTACATTTAAGAGAGAGGATTTCATTTCATGGCGCCAAAAGATAGTAGGCTATAACGGTCATCCGACACAAACGGCCGACTAGGAATGAAGTTATAATTTGTGGGTATTTGATTAGATCTGAAAAAAAGGGAGTATCCAATTATGGGCTCTGCAAGAAATGGATCCTTTGCCCTCCGTTGGATAGGACACGTCTCTTAGAAGAGTTAACCGGTGTGTGTTTGTATATTTTCAGTTTCCCATCTGGTTATTCAACGATTGAATCGCCATACAATATATCTACCTGAACAGTTATAAAAAAAAACTAATGGATTTTAATGTTTGAAATGATTAAGTTTTTGTATAAATTTTTGAAATAAATAAGTTTTTGGACATTTTAAAACACCTAAAACCTGTTAGATACATTCTTATGACCTGTACAACTGGTAATGTGGTAAAATAATGAAAAAAATCCAAAAAAAACCTAAATGAACATTCATATTTTGAACATTTGGTCTCTAAACATTTTTTGAACCAAAAAATATTTAGATCTATAAGTTAAACAAATAAAACGAAAAAGTATTTACATTTATAAAAAAAATAATTACATTTACAAAATATATTTTTGATAAAATATATTTTAATTAAAATTAAAATATATTTTTTCAGTGATTTTTCAAACTAAAAAAATAAAAAATAAAATTAAAAACAATTACTGATTAAATTTATTTTAATTAAAAATAAAATATATCTCGTATGTGATTTTGAAATTAAAAAAGAGATTTAAAAAGATTACGGATGAAATTTATTTTAACTAAAAATAAAATATACTTTGT
>NW_020201121.1:42313-59383 GCF_001531365.2 Cynara cardunculus var. scolymus | reverse complement strand
GAAGAAGAAGAAGAAGAAGAAGAAGAAGAAGAAGAAGAAGAAGAAGAAGAAGAAGAAGAAGAAGAAGAAGAAGAAGAAGAAGAAGAAGAAGAAGAAGCTTTAGAAGAAGAAGCTTTAGAAGAAGAAGAAGAAGAAGCTTTAGTTATGTGTTTCTGTCTTTTATTGAGTTTGAGTTAATGGAAGCATGGCAATTGTTGTCTTATTATAGAGAAATACTTGTGATTTGATTTGTATCTTTTACCACATCAATTGAATTGGACATATAAAAAAAGTTGTGTTGTTTTTTTTAACATGGATTTATGATTCAGTTCAGGTGTCCGAGTCAATTTATTGACATATGTTACTATCTTACCTACTCAGTTGTTTAACATTTTTTGGCTTTAAAATTAAATTGTTGGTTAGTGTCTCTTATTTGGTAAATGAACACTAACCAATTAATTCTTAACTTGGTTATATATATGTAGTATAGATATTAACTTTTTTGTTTTATGTAAATGCACCTATGCTATATGTAAATACTAACTTTTCTGTTTTATGTAAATGCACCTATACAGTCCCAAATAATCACACAGAACTGAAAAAACCAATACAAACCCCTTAATGAAAAAAACCAAATCATCACATTTTGTCTATCGCTGAGCTGGTAGAGGACTGTCATTTGAGTATTGATGTTCATGAACAAAAGATGAGGCTTTAGTTGTAGATTTCTTCAGCAATGGGTATAATTGCTAAAGAAGCCTCAGTGAGAGATTCTACGACTGATAGAGGTTCAGATGTTGAAGACATTTCATTCCCTGATTGGTCAGTGTTTGAAGTTGAGGGAGGAATGCAACTAATGGGCACTGCAACGATCTCTGGAAAAATTCGTATCAATTATTAGTTGCAATTGGAATAATAAGTGGATCATCATCAGCTTTTATAGTATTAGCATTGGGTTGATTGTTGAAGGAAGCTTCAGGTTGTCCAACATGAGAGAACATCCAGTTTTCTTATTCTTCGTCATCATTAAGGATGGGTTTAGAACTAGCTGATTGAGATTTATCAACGGTGACATGAATAGTTTCTTCTATGGTCTGTCGACATTTGTTGAATACTCTGAAGGCTTTGGATACTGAAGAATATCCAAGAAAGATTCCTTCATCAGCTTTGTGATCGAACTTTCCAAGTTGATCACGGTTGTTGAGAATAAAACACGTGCAACCAAATATATGAAGAAAGCTGAGAGAAGGATTTCTGCTATGGAAGAGTTCGTAAGCTGCCTTCTTGAATCTCTTAACGATCATCGATCGGTTTTGAGTGAAACAAACAGTATTGACAGCTTCAGCCCATAAATGAGTAGGAAGATGAGATTCGTTGAGCATTGATTGAGCAGCCTCAATGATTTTTCGATTTCTCCTTTTAGAGACCCCATTTTGTTGTGGAGTTCTCATAGAATAGAAGTTGTGAGAGATTCCCTTGTCCTCAAAGAAGCTATCCATAGTACTGTTTTGGAATTTAGTTCCATGGTCACTTCTGATATATCGTACCTTAATATTGTTAAGTACTTCTATCCTTTTGATGAACAAGATAATTTCTTCAGGTGCTTCACTTTTGGATCTGAGAAAGAAGACACAAGTGTACCTAGAGTACTCATCAACAATGACAAGTGTATATTTCTTTCCTGCTATGGATTGTACATTGACAGAACCTAAGATATTCATGTGTAATAGCTGAAGTGGAGAGGTCACTGAAGAGATTTGCTTAGACTTGAAGCTAGCTCTTGTCTGTTTTTCTTTTTCACAAACTGAGCAAAGAGATTCCTTTGCAAAGGTATGTCGAGGAAGACCATTAAGTATCCAAACCACGTCTATCGTTTGGATAAAGCTCTTTATGGGTTAAAATAGGCTCCTCGTGCCTGATATGATACCCTCTTCTCATTTCTCATCTCTGAGAAATTCGTCCGTGGAAAGATTGACCAGACCTTATTTCTTAGGAAAGTTAAAGGTCATATCATTCTTGTCCAAATTTATGTTGATGATATTATTTTTGGTTCCACTAATCTCTCTTTATGTTTTCGATTCGCTAATTGCATGGAAAAAAGAATACCAGATGAGTATGATGGGAGAACTAACCTTATTTTTAGGTATCCAGATCAAGCAATCCGATAAAGGCATCTTTATCAGTCAAAGTAAGTATGTCCGTGATATGCTGAAAAAGTTTGATCTCTCTAACAGTTCATCATGAAGACTCCTATGGCTCCTCCACTCTCTCTCAACAAAGATCCAAATGGAAATCTTGTAAACGTAATTGTTTATAGAGGAATGATTGGCTCTCTGCTGTATCTCACAGCTAGTCGACCAGATATCATGTATTCTTCTTGCTTATGTGCACGATATCAATCTGAATCTAAAGAATCCCATCTGATCGCTGTAAAATGCATCTTTATATACCTGAAGGGAACTCCTAATTTGGGTCTCTAGTACCCTAAGGGTTTAGGTTTTGACCTAATAGGTTATTCGGATAGTGATTTTGCAGGTTGCAAGATCGATAGGAAAAGCACCATTGGAGGCTGTCAGCTTCTAGGTGGAAAGTTGGTGAGCTGGACAAGTAAGAAGCAAAACTCAGTGTCCACATCAACCGCTGAAGCTGAATACATAGCCGCTAGAAATTGTTGTGTGCAAGTTCTTTGGATGAAAAAACCAACTGAGCGACTACGATCTTCAGTTCTCAAAGATTCTTATCTATTGAGATAGCACAAGTGTTATTGCAATTGCAAACAACCCTGTACTTCACTCCAAAACCAAACATATAGTGATCAGATATCATTTTATCAGAGATTATGTTATGAATGGTGATATTGAACTTCACTTTGTTCCCACTGATTACTAACTCGCTGACCTTTTCACCAAGCCTCTTGATGAGACAAGAGTTAACATCTTGATCAGCGAACTGGGAATGCTAAATGCTGAAGAATAATTTTCTTCAGCTATACGCATCAATCAGTAAGTGAAATGATTCAGTGCTCTATTTCTATCACTAAACTCTTGAGTAAATGTGTTTATTCTCTCTAAGGTATGTATACTCGTTCTTCTTCTTTAAAACTTAAAACTATCACTGAAGCTTTCCTTCTTCAGTGATCAAAAAATTTTAAAAGTTTGTTTCAGTGATTCTTTCTATCTTTGAACATTTTATAAGTATATCCTTTATACTTGTCTTTTCTTAAAATCAAAATGATCACAGAACCTTTCTACCTTTAGTGATTCAAAAGTTTTTAAAAGATAGTTTCAATGAATCTCTTATCACTGACGCTTTTATGGAAATATATTTTTCTAAAATATTTTCCTTTCTTAAAACAAAAACCATCATTGAAGGTTTTCTTTTTCTGTGATCAAATGTTTTAAAAGGTTTTTATTCAGTGATTCTCTTATCACTGAATGTGACTCTTTGAATTTCTTAAAACCTTTTCGTTTTAAAAGATATAGTTAATGAACCGTCTTAATGACAACATTATCTGTTACCAATACGTTTCGCTTTGAGACGCGTAAAAAGGTCTGACACACGCGACCTCCTACAACTTCCATCCAATCATGGATGAGAACGTGCCATATTTTTCATCATGGCATTTCCTCAACAGTCGTATTTTTCTCTCTCCAATTTATTTTCACTCTCCTCCTACCTATAAATATGAGATCTCTTCCCTCATATTTTCTTTAAGCTTTCAAAATCTTTTCACGAACCTCTGCCAAAAAGAAATGCAAGCAATAACTCTCAAAGAACGCTCGAATCCTTCGACCTTTTTCTACAAAAACTCTTAGGTCGATAACTTATTTTTTAAACTTTTAATTGTTCTTCTTCTTCTTATGAAACTGTTGTTTGATAGTTTAAGAACCTCGTTCTCTTAAAACACAAACATAAAGATTAATAACACATTATTATTCTTGGTTATAATCTAAAGTTTCAAAAACACAACTCTTCTTGAAATACCCTTGTTTGTCCCTAAGCTGATCAATCTTCAATAATCTTGTAAACATCCATGGCAATCTTTATAACTTGTAAGAACAATATGGATGGAGATGAGAGAATTTGCAAACTAGTCAAACTTTACTAATACGTAACTAATTTTACAATGAAGCTCTCTACAAAAGTTACACAAAGTAAAACTATTTATAGGGTCAAAGTATTAATCCTTCAAAGTCAAAGTCAAAGTCAAACTCACAGGAAAGTCAAACACGATGACTTATACAATTATAGACAATTTTATCTTTCAAGACGAATACAATTTAACACTGAATTTCAGTCCTAACATTCTCCCCCCTTGTATTCAGGGTTGAAAGAATTTACACGCTTTGAATCTCATTTGAACTTTGTCGCTTTAAGCTCTTTATGACTTCTTCAAAAACTTAAAAGAATCATTACTTTGAAATCTCCAGATGATCGTGTTAGTTAAGAAAATCTTCTAACCTTCTCCCCTCGAGTGTAGAACAACGATGATCTTCTCTTTTGACAATGTAGAATAAAATCAACAACGATCTTTAGATACGATCTTTAGGATATAATCTTCAAGAATTTCTTGAGACAAACAGATTCTAACAATCTCCACAAAAACGAATTTCTTCAGAAAAAATCTCAAACATTTTTCTTCAAAATTGAACAACCACAAACAGTAAAGCACGGGTCCTGAACTGTGTTGTTCAGAAGCCTTATTTGAACAGTGTATAACTCCCCCTGAATTTGTGCATCATTGGCATGTTATTCTGATCAGCACGGTAATGACGAACATGCAAAATCAGATTAAACAGATTTTGGTACCCAAACGAACTTGGGTCCTTGTTTGTTAGTATTAGGTTGTGGGATGTTATAACTTCCAAACCATCTATTCTTATTTGATGTTTTATTTTTCGTACTTTTAACATGATGATCATCTATACAATAAGATCCATACCAGTTATGATTATCATATCTGTTATTACCTTTCGAGTTCTTCTGAAATCTGTTATTGTCAATCCAGCTATTGTACCTTTTCCTGTTGAAAAAATCAGTTTTCTTGCACGTGGAGCACATGATTCTTCTCTTGTAGATCTCACAAAACACGGAATATTATTGTTAGTAACAATAGAATTTCTAGACAAAACAGATTCAGATTTATTAACCCAAATGCTTTTAACTTTTGAAGAATGAAAATTGGGTGATCCAATGACGTACCCTTGATAGTACTGACTTGAAGAATGAGAATAGTTCTTAGAAACAGTAGATTTAGGACTGCTTGCATAATTGATAGACTTGGAACAGTCATAAAAGCTGGTTTTACACTGAGAAGAAGAACCAGTTGAGCTTTGAGCATAAGAAAAGTCTTTGACTTTCTTTAAAAGCTGGTCTCGTTCATCAGCAACTAAATTATACTTCTCTATAAGTTCATTTCTCATCTTCAAGACAGTTTTGTCTTCAGATCAGACAATTTCTTTGAAGTATCCAGGAGTTTATTTTCTAACTCCTTCTTAAGCTTCTCAAATTTCTTCTTCTGATTGTCAAACTCTCTTCGCTCTTCATCTGAGCTGCTCTTCTCATTCTCAGAAGCAATGTCGAGCCACTATTTCTTTTCAGCAAGCTCTTTAGCTATAGCTGCATATTTCTTTGTAGTATTTCTCTTTTCAAGCGCAAATTGATTCTTCTCTTCATCTAAAGCCTTCTGCTTTAGAGCAATGCTGTCAGACAGTTCTTAATTCTGGCTCAGACATTCTTCTGTGATGTCTTTCTTCTCTTTATCTATCTTTTGCCCGTTTCAAGATGATCAGCTGCTCAAAATCCGAGATTTGCTTTAACATCATTTTGGCGTTCTGCTCGAGAGAGGTGATCTTATTTTCATAAGATATGGGTTCAGCTCCAAACTTTTCCTTTAATTCAATTACCCTTTTCTTCTCTTTCTCAAATTCATTCATTTCATTGTTTAAAATCTTCTCAGTTTCCAAAACTTTTTCTTTCTCTAAGTCCAGTAACTTTCTAATCTCAACCAGATCACTCTCAGACTCTGTATTTTTTCTATCTAGAGAGTTTCTCTCAGTCTGCAGTTTTGTTGTCCCAATATATGATCAAACTTCCTTAAATCTTCAAAACTCCATGGTAGATCTAAGATTTCTTCAAGAACATTAAATCATGTATTTCCAGAAAATTCAGCAACTCTTGATGATTTCTTCAAACAAATTTCCTGCAAATCTGCTCTAATACCAATTGTTGTCCCAATATATGATCAAACTTCCTTAAATCTTCAAAAACTTCATGGCAGATCTAAGATTTCTTCAAGAACATAAAAGGAGATGACAGAGAGAAAGTCAAGATCTAAATCTGGTCAAACTTTCTTTACGTATTATGATTTACAATAAGCATCCTTACCTACAATTACAAGATCTTACCCTATTTATAGGGTCAAACAATAAAGGTCTAGTCAAAGTCAAACCTTACGTACAAAGTCAAACATGATGTCTATTTTAATTATAGACAATCTTATCTTTCAAGACGAATACAATTTTACACAGAAATTCAGTCCTAACATTCTCCCCCTTTGTATTCAGACTTGAAAGAATTTGCGCGGATTGAATCTCATTTGAACTTTGTCTCTTTACGCTCTTTATGACATCTTCAGAAACATCAAAAACAATCTTCACTTGAAATCTTCAGGCAATAGTTTGATGAGAATTCTAACATTCTCCCCCTCGAATGTAGAACCATGATGATCTTCTTTTTTGACAATGTAGATCAGAATCAATAACAATCTTCAATCTTCAGACAACAAACTACAGGATGTGATCTTCAAAGAATCTTCAGACAACAAACTCTAACAAATTTTCTCTTTGAAAAGAGAACTCTGATGGTAAACTTTTGAAACAACGATCTTCTCATTCAAAAACTCTCAGACGTTGTGGCATCGGAATAATCTTTTGTAATCATCTCCAGTTGCATTTCTTTGAGTCTTTTGCCATCTTTAAAGTTACTCCCCCTTGATCTTTACAACAGATTCCCTTTAAAATGTTCGGAATTTGACATTTCATTCATTATTATATACTCCCCCTTATGATGAAATGAGAATAATTCCAACATACTCAAGAATGAATGAAATCCTCCGCGTAAATCGTCAATTCATGAAATTGTAAGTAGATCTTTGCAAATCCACTTATTTAATCTTTTCAGATTAAGGGAATGGGAAGATAACAACCAATTTCAACGTATGAAATTGTTTTCAATCTTATAGAAAGATTGGCCTGTGAGTATAACAGATATACTCAGTACAACGGATGTACTGTATATATGAGACTTTTTGATACTCATCTCACCAGGTCTTCCATTCAATCTTTGATAGCTTAAAATTAGCATATCTATGAATGTTTTGGCAAATTAACATATAAAATATAAATCTGTGTAGTGTAGAAAAATAAAGCAATATATGCTTCTGTTTAGGCTCAAAAAGATACACCGTGTAGACTACACAAATTTATCAGACTCAATATGTGATCAAAAAGACTTGAAGGGGGGACATATATCCTTCTGATTCAATATCAACTTTCTCCGAATGAGAAATTGATAGATGATGAGCTGCGTGCCCCAAGTGTTATTGAAACACTTATCTGTTGAGAGATAAATGAGTAGCTAGTGGGGTTGTGACAAGAATTGGCCTGGGCTTTGCCTTTTTCAATATTAGTCTCGAAGAAATTGAGAACTAATAGATTGTGTGGTATGCCCGTATTTTATTAGTTTGGAATAGGATTTTCGTTTTCTTTTAATCCTGACACAACTCTCATCAATTCTTTTGGCTCAGAACAACTACCCCTCTCATTTTCATTTTAGTCTCAGCACACAAACCCTTTTGTATATAAAGCTCACTCATTTATGATATAATCGGTTAGAGTAGTAGGTGATTTAAGTGAAACCAAAACTTGAAATTTGCGACTGATAGCAAAATCGAACAAGCTGTTGTCCGATTTGGGTAGAAACCGGATGAAGGGTGTGCGACTTAGGTTGAAAACAGAGATGAGAGGCGATGTAACCTTAAATTCGTTCAAGGTTATGAGCGATTTACCCTTATATTTGATAAAGCTTTGAGCGATTAACTCTTAAATCTGATAAAGCTTTGAGCGATTTAGGTTGAGATGATGAATCAACTTTCTTCTGTGCGATGAAGATGAAAGTAGATTAATGGGCTTCTTGTGAAAGGAATGGGCCTAATGAGCGGTTTAAGTCCAAAAACACAAAAAACAAAATAATTTTTTTAAAAAACTAGATCAAACATAGATTTAAAAAAAATTAAGAATACCAAAAAAAATTCAAAAACCACAAAAATTCACTAAAACTTGAAAAACAAAGATTAAAACACAAATCTTTGTGTATAGCAAAGATTCACGAAGCAAAAACACACACAACGATCACAGATTTAACACAAAAACACAAGAATTTGAAAAAAAAAATTGGATCAAATTCAAAGAAAAATGAAGAACACGAAGAACATAAAAAAAATTCAGAAAATTTCTTCCAAAAATCTTCAAAATCGATGATTTCTTCTTCTGATTTCGTGCAAATCCGGCTCTGATACCAATTGTTTGTCCCTAAGTTGATCAATATGGCAATCTTCATAAACTTGTAAGAACAATATGGAAGGAGATGAGGGAATTTGTCAAATTAGTCAAACTTTACTAATATGTAAATGATTTTACAATGAAGCTCTCTACAACAATTACACAAAGTAAAACTATTTATAGGGTCAAAGTATTAACCCTTCAAAGTCAAAGTCAACTCACAATTAATCCTTCAAAGTCAAAGTCAACTCACAGGAAAGTCAAACATGATGACTTATACAATTATAGACAATTTTATCTTTCAAGATGAATACAATTTACACAGAAATTCAGTCCTAACAACCCTAATATCTTCTTTGTGGATTTTTGAAAAGAATTTTTATTGCGCTAAAACATAAAAAGATCGCATTCAAATCTTCGACTACTAATATGAACTGTTAATTCTTATCTCTTAAACTATAACAGACAATGGCTGCTAAGAACGTGAACTTTTCTATCGAAGATGTTTCCTTCAAGGCAAACATCCACATTTCCTTGTTGGACATTCCTACCAACAAGACCATTTACGAGGACGCTGATGCTTTCCTCAAGATGTCCCTTATTGCCTTCGCTCTCACCCATGAACCTGTCATGGTAAGGGAGGCCTTTCATCAATTCTGGATGGCTGCTGAAGTGGTACAAGAAGAAGACAAAAACGGTCAACAGGTGGAGAAAATCTCCTTCACCTTCAATCGGATGACCGTGAGTTTTAGCGTGACCACTATCAGGCACGCTCTTCATTTCCCCAAGGGTCCATTCACCAACGACCCTACAACTGAAGAAATCATCGCCTGCCTCGATGACATTGGCTACCAATGGCCAATGAAGTAGGACTCAGCAAGCCTCTCAAATCGTTGTCAAAGATAGAGAAGAACCTCATGTCTACGGTGTAGATTTTTTTTCTCACGTCATCTAGAGTATAGGTGGAAAGAAGGGAGGTCTGGATCAGGCATCCAGGGTTGCTCTCACAATCGGTGTCTCAGTCATTCGCCGTCGACCGATCAAATTCACTGCAGTGATCTTTGATGACCTGGCGCTCAAGATGAACAAGGGCCAGAGGGAGAAAGTGGTTCCCTACACTCGCTTTCTATCGATGGTTTTCGCCAAGGTCTTTGGCAAAAAATACTCCAAGAAAGGTAACCTCCTGTGTGCAAGCTTGGATCCAGAATTATGGATCACAAGCTAAGGGATGGAGATGTTGCACTTTCCTCTGTGGTGCAATATTCTTCAATTCCTTCTTCTTCTTCTCCCTCCAAGGTGGTCAGAACAAGGGAAACCCTCCCATTCCAACTCAACCACCGCAACCCTCTCTTCCAAACTCCCATCTCAACCAACTCTTTGTTCTCCTTCGAGGACCAAGAAGGCCAAAAAAGGGATAACCACGTCTCTGGCTGTGACCTCTCAAAAGGTCACAGCTATTGAAACAAACCTTACCCCCGAGGCAATTTAAGTCAGCCTTCCTAGCTCTTTAGTGATATCTGAAATCATTGTCGTACCAATGGCTCCTCACCTAACCGCCTCAGTGACCCAAATCACTGAAGGTGAGAATATCAGCGTCGATACAACTGAACACCCACTACCTACAGTCTTAGCCATCTTCTCCTCCCCTCTTTCCTTGGTCTCTACACATGTCTATGAATCATCAGCGACTATCCTCCCTGATGATGAGACACCTACCACTGGACCTGAGGTAGCTCCTCTCGAGGCTCCTCAACAAACTAGTGCTTATCCTCTCGAATGCACCATGGAGCCCACCAGCGTTAATCCTTTAGATAACGCTGAAGACCACTCAGGTACTCTATCTTCCTACTCGTTCAATTCTACAAACATGAGCTTTCATATGCTCACTTTCACTCTTTTCCAGGTCCTTCTGAGGAACCAGCCATGGAAGAAGCATATGACATGGTTGAGGACGTGAAGCTACTCCTCCCCGCAGTCGAGACTGTCTTCATCAAGATTGACGAGGTCCATAAAGACATGTCTCGAAGGGACGAAGTCGCTGCTGACCTCTCAGCCACCAGTGCCATCATGCGTAGCTAATTCAACAAGTTTTGGCTGCTCTCCATCGACCAATACCAGCGCCTCAACCTTCTTTCACCGCTTATGACCGCGCCCAGCATAATGAAGCACGTGAAGCAACAAATTGCCTAGCCAGCACTCTGACGCGACTAGAAGAGATGATGGTGCTCCAAATCCAGAACATCGACCAACTCTCAGGCTATTGCTGTCGCCCTTAAACCTATTGCTCCAGCAACAGATGAAGCTGAAGCTAAGGTTGTTAATGAAATTCCAACTTCCTGTGAAGCTTCTATAGCTGAGGATGTTGATGCCATCCGAGCTGATGCTGAAGCTCGTGACGATGACCTTCCCATCACCTTTATAGGCGGTGCTGGTGATGTAAAAGAAGATGATGAAGAAGATGACAATGAAGATGGTGAGTCTCCCAACCTTCCTGACTTTGGCAGTGACCTGGACGATGATGATGAAGACGATGATGAAGACGACTTCACGATTCAGTATCGGCTACCTGATGCTGCCACGAAAGGTGTTGCCCTCAGGGATTCCGCATCCCGAGGGAGCAAAGGGAGAGCGAGCCTACTTAAGAAATGTACCAGAGCACCAAGTATAAAGGCAAAGGTGTTGCTGAAGAAGGGAATCTCAAGGTACTTTTCAAACCCCTTGAACCCTTATATGATGAGTCCTCTAGCCAAATCACCATAACATCTATGTACCAACTCTCCATCCCTCAACTACCTGCGGACGGCTGGAGGAGTAGGTCCCTAAGAACCCAACCCCCAGTGCTCCCACCGACCAGCAGATGACTCGGCTCAGGGAGTCACTCGACCAAACTAGAGTAAAAATTCATCTTCGTACCTTTAGTTGTGGTGAGTTCGACTTCCTAACCGAAGCTAAAAGACTCGAGGGTCTCAAGGCCGAGGAAGAACTTGAACTTCAAAGAAAACAGTCTGAGGATGGCTTAAAGCTGGCCAAGTCTCTAGCCGCCAAAGTTCTTCCAAAGAAAAAATCCAAAAAGATGGTGAACACTGTCCAAGCCCAAGCTAAGCTTCTCTCTATTGCAGAAGTTGAACGCGAAAAGAACAAGAAGCTGGCCGAACGTGACAAGTGCTGGAGTAAAGAATGCCTTAATAAGAGAATCATCCCTCATACGATTTCAAAAGTCAGTATCAGCGTATGGATAAAAGATGGTGGGTTGCTGGTATCCATGCTCATCACTAGGGATAACCTTGAGGCGGTCATCAAGTACCCTTCCTACCTAGGCAAGTATATGGCTACAGTGAATGGTTGGAGATCCGCCAATCCATTCAGCGCTTAAAGACTCGACATAAGCCGATTATCGAAGACATCATCAGCGAGCTGATCAAGAAGATGTCCAGGTATGTCGCAGTCCCTAAAAAGCCAACTCTGAAGAAAAGTGGAAGAAGAAAAAGACCTTCAAGTCCTAATGACGGACCATCCCTGTAACACCCTATAACTCACATTGCATATAACATATAATTCATTCAAAGAAATACATGCTTAATCCTACAAAGGTCCAAAGTACAAGAAACTGTATTACAAAATACACAACCTAAAAAAATTCCAAAATACATGTTCTTGTACTACATAACATTTATCTTCAAAAAATATTAGCAGAGTGATCTTCACAAAGTTATGCATATAAAGAAACAAATCACATTTTCCCTTTTCCTTTACCATCATTATATTCTGTTGTTTCTGCAATTCATATTTGAAACACAAAATGAGGGTTAGACCTGAAGGTATACTAAGATCCCTTTTTCCATGTAATTGCAGGGTGAATATGACCAAAACATTATTTAAATAAATTATTTCACATAATGAAATGTAAATCCATAATCTGTTTGATTCCATCGATCCTCTGGTCCTTATGACCAGATCCATAAAATACTTCCAGAAGGTAGCAGGACCAGAGCTCCACTGGTTTCTCTACCAGAGCTTCTGGGTATACCAACCAAAGCTCTTACTCAAGTAAAATCCTCATAAATGTTCATAGTCAAGCACCCTAGATAGTTAGAGTAGTTTTCCCAAGTATAAAAGCTTACATTAAAATATTCTAGTATGACCAGAGCTCTGGTTCTACTAGCTAGAGCTTCTGGCATGAGACCAATCAGAGGCCTTCTAGTTCAACGCGTAGGCCAACCAGAGCCCCTCTGGTTTGTCCTTCCTTGTAAGAAAGGTTTATAAGTTAAAATAAGTATAAAACCTTTTGAGCATCTTTTAAAAACATAAATTTGACACAGAGCTACTAGCTAGTAGATGCAGAGCCTCTGGTTTAAATCAAAGTTTTGTAAAGACTTGTATCCATTCCAAATCATCATCCAGAACCCTCTGGTTCTACCACGAGGACCAACCAGAGCCCCTCTGGTTTCTTTCAAGGAACAACCAGAGCCTCTCTGGTTCCTCATATACCAAACTCTTTGTTCTAAAAGCATAATGTGTCCAAAACCATTGGCCATTAGCCAAGTTTTCCCCTTCTCAATAACATCAATACTATCATTTCTAATAGGAGCAGCATCTTTGAGTCCTTAAATCACAAAGAAGCAAGAACTCAGATCTATTGCAATCTTAAGAGACACAATAGCAAGAGATATAATAATCACGCATACAAATGCCACCCTTATATCCGAAGGTACACCTCTCCTTAATATGCCACCCTTATAACCGAAGGTACACCTCTCCTTGATATGCCACCCTTATCCCATGGTACACCTCTCATTGATATGCCACCCTTATTTCCTCATCAAAATCTATGGATTAGTTCCAAATGAAGACAGACCGAAGTCACAACCGTCTTGATCGAACAACCTTGTTGGATCTGTAAATTCAGCTTTGATATTGATCTCTTACTCTGAATGATCTATAGGATGATTAAAGTGCAGCGAAAACAATCATAAGAACAGAACAGAGTAATCAAACCAAGAACACACAGTTAATATGAGGAAGAAGATGAACACAGGAGAATAGCTTCAAAGGTTTTTCAATTCATTCAATTAAAAATAGACGATTACAATACGGAAGCACTTGCGATTACAATGGCCTTAGCCGCTATTTATACTAGTTCCTAACGACCTTAGAGACCATATCTTGACGCGTGTCTTCATCTGAGCCGTCCAAGTAAAGTCGATTAAGTCCTAGTCACGTGAGAAGCACATGCAGCTAACAACCATTGAAAAACAGTAAAACAGGATCTTCACAGAAGATGAAACCGCAGACCTTCTGTGAGCCATCTCAGAGGCTCTGCTGAAATTGACTTGCATGTTCTTATTGACAGAGGACCAGTTTCCAGAACCTCTGTGAGAGACATCAGAGGTTCTGTCACACTTTACTTGCTTTAACATTAGGCTTCTGTCGTTGGTCCTCTGTTGTCTTCTGTGAAGGATAACCTTCTGTCAACACTTGCAGAATACTTTTTCATACTTTTACAAGAAGTGAATAATAGAGCTAACAATCTCCCCCTAAGTATGGAAAAGTAAATTTAGACAAAAGGTTGCAAGAAATGACTAATTGAAAGAATACAAGAGAAGATTAAACTCATCCTCTGAAAAGAATTACATGAATGAACGAATTGAAAATTTTGCTCAGACCTACACTATTACAAGAATTAGTCCACAGCAGAGTCTGGATAGTCATCTACGTGAAATTGCAGATCTGACTTGATAGTTTTGTAGACTTTGAATATCCACTCTCTGAAGGAGACTTGAACTTTGATTGTTTTCAGAAGATCGGTCACTTCGTCCGCCCTTAAATGCCCTCTGTGCACCTCTGCTGCTACTTGGTTGAACACCCACTCAAGAGACTCAGTCGAATACTTGTTCACCTCTGCCAGATCAAAGAACCTTAGAATGTCATCCTTGTCCAAGAACACAAACCCAAAGACGGGATTGTGGACAATGGTGTTGGGATGACATCTAAGCAACCAACTTGGCCTGTTCTTTGGAGGGGAAATCTTCAAATCTGGTTGGGCCAACCTCATCGCGATATCGAAATCTTTCTAGCTGTAGTATTTTACTTGAGCGTGCATTACTTCGATCAGCCTTCTGAGAGAAATCGAATAGCTTGACCTCCTCTTCATGTACTTGTTAAGAATTTTGTGCAAGAAGACAAGGTCAAATACACAGAGGTTGTGGAGGTCAGCATCTATGAAAGTGTAGAGGTTGTCGTCATCCCTCTTCACCACATATTGAGAATAAAGCACGAACTTCTTCAGTATAGTCCTCGGAGATATGGTTTCAAGAGAAGTTATCACGTACTCTGAGAAGACTTGCTCGCGTGGCCTTGTGAGTTTTCAGAAGTGAAACTTTACAGCGGCAGAGGGCATTCTTGTAAGCTCTGGATCGTAAGGGGGCTCTGTGTCCACGGCAGAGTAACGCCACCGCAGAATCTCCTCAACAGTGGTTACGGGCTCTGTGTGCAATTTCTGCGTAGGAATTTTGCTCATAGATTCAAGGATCTCATAAACCCTCCCCACTGTGGCAGATTTTGGCATTCTGGTTTCTTCTTCTTCTAGTATCGGCCTCTGGGTAGACCCCTCTGGTAGGATTGGCTTGACAGTTCCTACCAGAGCGTCAAACGTACCCATGGACGTTTCCTCCTTTGCCATTTTAGAGGAAGAGCCTTCTCCAGCTCTGGGGATGGGGGCTCTGCCCTTTCTTGCCTGTGCCTCTGCCAAAGACGCCTTTAAAGCTCGAACANCCATTTTAGAGGAAGAGCCTTCTCCAGCTCTGGGGATGGGGGCTCTGCCCTTTCTTGCCTGTGCCTCTGCCAAAGACGCCTTTAAAGCTCGAACAAGGTCTGGGTCATCATACTCTTCTTCATTTATCTTCTCTAGTGTCTCAGAGCTTGACCCCTTCTGTGGCAACTCCTCTACTGCTTTTTGGAGCGGAGGCGGATGAACTGGAAGACATAATTGCAGGTTTGGCCTAAAAGCTTGAGGTTCGTCAAAGTAAGGAGTAAAGTAAAGGTTTATGTTTTTGGGGGGAAGGGATATTTATAGTGAGGGATTTTGAATGAGAACCGTTTAATAGGTGAAAAGGCGTGATGAGTGGCTTTTTGGAAGGACGAATCAAAATATGACACGCGGTGTTGGGAAGACGCACGATTGATGACGTGCGCCCCCGTTTCTGACATGCGCATGATTAACTTTAACCCTTATCCACAGAACCACGCGCACCATATTAATAATAGAGAACTATAGAAGAGAGTTCTGTCAGAGGCCTAAGGGTAACAGAGCCTCTATGATATGTGCGGGGTCTTCTAGCATGTTACACCTTTATTTACCTAAACGGTTTGAAAATCCTCAGAGAGATGAGTACTTGCTCAGTTCAGACCCACAAAGCCTCTGATAGAAGCGCCAGAGGTTCTGATGAGTTGGCCTCTGAGATCAAGATACTTCAAAAGTTTTGGTACCTTCTGAGTTTTTGATTTTCATTTCAAAACTCCCCCTATGAGCCAGCTTCCATGGCTCCCTCTCGAACTAAAAACCATTTAAAATCCTAAGAAGAAGTATCGATAGAGAATCCGTTCAAAGAGCCTCTGAGAGCTATCACCGAGGATCTGTAAAAAGACTTCTGTGATGAAAAAACATTTTGCTTCTTCAAAAGGTTTTATTCTTTTTAAGCACATACTCCCCCTCAGACCTTGCAAGTCTCTGCAAGATGAACCTGTTAACTATGAAAACAAGTGAAGGTTAATCAAGAAATTAAAACTATATACAAAAACAAATTATTAAAAGAAAAACTATATAAAAAAATTATTCAAAAATAACAAAAATAAAACACTATACAAAAAGATTTATTAAAAGAAAACATACAACAGAACCTCCTTCTTTCTTTAGGAAGGATGACAGAAGCTCTTGGGTGCCAGTCATACATGCTGCTTCTTCTGCGATTAGACAACGTTTAATTTGGGTACCCACTTCTAATTGGGTCCCTTAACATTAGCTTGTTTAAAGTATGCCATAGCCTCTTTTGGTTTGGACTTATTGTTCTTTGAAGAAGAATTGCCAATTTGTCTATTGTTCACCCTAGATTCATGGTTCTTCGGGTGAGAGACTAAACAGGAAGATTGATGAACATGATTGGACAAAGCATGCATGATATTGAAACAATCACAGAAGGAAACATTGCAAGAAGCTTTCTTAAAAGTTTCATTAAAATCATCAAAGAGAGGTACATAATTTTTATTTTTAGTGCCCTTTTTGAAATCCTTTTTAAAAATCTTCTGTTGAGATCCCCTCTTTGGTTTTCTTGCTTTAACAGAGACAGAAGCAATGTTAGTTTGAGGCCATTTTCTCAATTGTTGCCAAGTGTAAATTGGTCTTTGAGTTGCAGAGGAAGAGCATTGAGAGTTACTTTGTCTTTGAATTTCCTTCTTTCTTTTCTCAAGATCAATATTAGTTTCTACAACTTGTGTAGGACTTTCTTCATGATCTGAGGCATATTCATGCTTAGAA
>NW_020201121.1:37955-41248 GCF_001531365.2 Cynara cardunculus var. scolymus | reverse complement strand
CATCGTTCCAGTTTGCTATAGGTTTGGGCTCAAAGTGCTCAGGTACTTCATGGGTTGTACCAGTATCTGGAACTCTTGGAATCAAATTCATTGGCACATGTGGAGGATTGTAGAGAAATTCACAAATTCTGGGGTGAATTCCCTCCAAAAAGTTGATCATGTGTTCTTTCCATTGCGGATATTCATCACAGATAACCGTAGGAGGCTTTGATTGAGATTCAGTACTCATGGATGAGGTATTGACCAAGTTCGCCATTAAAATTAAATGAAACAGGGTAAACTGGAGAAAACTGGTGTTCTAGAAAAGGCAGATTAATACCAAAAACAGAGTTAATCGAATAAGAATTCAACTCCTGCTCTGATACCAATTGTTGGATCTGTAAATTCAGCTTTGATATTGATCTCTTACTCTGAATGATCTCTAGGACGATTAAAGTGCAGCGGAAACAATCATAAGAACAGAACAGAGTAATCAAACCAAGAACACACAGTTAATATGAGGAAGAAGATGAACACAGGAGAATAGCTTCAAAGGTTTTTCAATTCATTCAATTGAAAATAGACGATTACAATACGGAAGCACTTTCTGGGTAGGAATCTTGCTCATAGATTCAAGGATCTCAGAAACCCTCCCCACTGTGGTAGATTCTGGCATTCTGGTTTTCTTCTTCTTCTAGTATCGGCCTCTGGRTAGACCCCTCTGGTAGGATTGGCTTGACAGTTCCTACCAGAGCGTCAAACGTACCTGTGGACGTTTCCTCCTTCACCATTTTAGAGGAAGAGCCTTCTCCAGCTCTGGGGATGGGGGCTCTGCCCTTTCTTGCCTGTGCCTCTGCCAAAGACGCCTTTAAAGCTCGAACAAGGTCTGGGTCATCATACTCTTCTTCATTTATCTCCTCTAGCGTCTCAGAGCTTGACCCCTTCTGTGGCGACTCCTCTACTGCTTTACTCTTGCCTTTCCCCTTAGGCTCTGGAGATTTGTCTTTTGAGAACAGGGCAGCAGCAGAGTCCACTATCTTTAGTGGTTTGGCAGAGGTTGTCTTCTTTGGCTCCTCTGTCTTCTTCTCTATCTTCTTTGGCAGAGTCCACTATCTAAAGATTTGTTATCCATAGTTTTATTCATCAAAATCTAAAGATTAATTCCAAATGAAGACAGAGCGAAGTCACAACCTTCTTGAAGAAATATCCTTTATAGTTTTAACCAATAATGGCTTTAAAATAGTTTTATCTTCAAAACTTTGTAACTCAAGAACTACCAGTTCTTTCAATATCATTTCTGTGACATCCGTCATTTTTGGGCGTCAGGTTAGCACCTCATAGGATTTTTAAAATTAAGAATTGTATTAGGATCTACTCATGTTGATTAGAATTCATCTAGGTTAGTTCCCGAATTATAGTTCAGAAAATTTTATTTTGATGGGTAACTGATAAAGTTAACTTATGTAATGCCAAATTCATTAAAATTCTCCAAACAAAATAAAGTTGATATTATAAAGGTCCAAATTAAATTATAAAAAGTTTTATTTGAGTGTCCAAATAATTTTACAAAAATTTGGAATTTTGACCTAATACTGATATTCTATCAGTATTTGTCAATTATATTTATGTTTTACTTTAAATGGGCCTTATTTTAATAAAAATAAAAATAAAAATAAACAAGTATGGACTTGGGCTCTAATAAGGTCAGCCCATTTCCTTTCTTTAAACTCACATATAAATACTCCACATTCTTTGAAAACTCCCATTTTTCATCCTCGTTTTGCATAAATCTTTCATCTCCCTAACCTCTCTCTCTCTAAACCATACCCCTCCAGCTGATTTCATCTTCAAGCATCATTAAAAATCTGTCAATCTTGAAGAATATTCAAGATTTCAAGCAAAAGGTAATAGACTAGTTATCTTACCTTTATACCATAACAAAGATTCTCATTTTCTACACCTTCTTCTTGATTTTTGTAATTAAAATTTTTGGAGAATTCAAAAGGGGAGATTATACATCAAAGACAAGAAAATGTCTTCAAAATGATGATAATCTATGATCCACGAACTTAGAACTCTAAGAAAGTAGGATAAAACCACATTGCATGTGGAATGTAATCATTAAAAGATGAATTTTGAAACCTGACATATTCTGTTAGCACTTGTGTCGACTGTATCTTTCATAATAAAAGTTCAAATGTTCTGATTTTTCTTCTAAAACGTACTTTAATGAGTTATCTTTCTAATTCAACTGGTCTCACTCAAAAATATTACGTTTTGAGCCTTCAAGTTCTTGATACAAGATTATTGTGCAAAAAGAGCAATGCTGACAGAATCTTGCATGCATTTTAAAACGGTTATATCTTCTTCAAAACTCAATGAAAATGGATGATTCTTTTTCTGGACGTTATCCTTATGTGTTAGCTTTAAAATAAAGTTAAAATCACTGAAAAATGATGAGTTTAGACCCCCCAAATGGCTGTCACTCAAAGAGTGTGCAATCTGTCTTGGGAACTGTGTCACTCAAAGTTGTAGGGTATTAATGAGTGCCTTAAACCCATCCAAAATTCTTGATATTTATGAAAAATATGTTTAACTCATTTCTATTGATGATATAAAAATTTGGACTCAAAAAGAGTTATGGAAGGTTCCTTTTGATAGTGATTTGTGAGACCAAAAAAAAATTCCAGATTTAGAATTTATTTTCTGTCCAAGTGTTTCTTCATATGTTGAAGACTTGGGTATAAAATATTGGACTATTTCAAAGAGCAAATGATATTAGTATCAACTTTAAACCATGAAAACTCAATGGAATTACATAAGACATACTTAACTTTATCTTTATCAAGAACCTATAGGTGATCTAATTTCTGGATGTTGGACTGTTTAGGAAAGTCTAAGGTGGACGATTAGAGCTTCAAGCATTGTCAAGCTCTTGGATATTCAAAACAACAAACTATAACCAAATATTTTCAAAATAGTTTTCAAGCAATTTAAAAATATGCATATATATATATATATATATACAAAGCGGGTCACATTATTATATGTCAATTAAACAAAGTCTGATCACCTATGATTAATTTACATATAATAGAAAACTTAATCGTTTGTATTAAAAATATGCTTCAATTAAGAAATTGTTTTGAAAAGCATGATTGTGTGTCTGTTTGCATAAATTTTGAATATCCATCGCTCTAGACGAACCAGAGGCGATGAATTAGAAATTCCTCATATTGCTAAGTGTTCATGTTAAACCAGAAGCGCTGGTTAGAAGGACTAGAGGCGATGGATTAGAAATTCCTCATATTGCT
>NW_020201121.1:33745-37750 GCF_001531365.2 Cynara cardunculus var. scolymus | reverse complement strand
AACCAGAGGACCGATGGACGAGTCATCCATTATTTTTCTAAGTATGGATGTTGAACCAGCGGCCGATGAATTAGAATTCCATTGGTTTGCTAAGTATGTATGTGGAACCAGATGACCGATGGACGTGTCATCCATTATTTTTCTAAGTAAGGATGTTTAACCAGCGGCTGATGAATTAGAATTCCATTGGTTTGCTAAGTATGTATGTTGAGCCAGATGACCGATGGACGAGAAATCCATTACTTATCTAAGTATGTAAGTTGAAGCAGAGGACCGATGAACTAGAACCCAAAAAATTTCTAATTTTGGTAATGCAACCAGAGACTTTGGCTCTCCAGAGGCTCTAGCTTGATTGTCACCCTTAGCCTTGCTTAGAAGTTTTTGTTATAACACTAAGCACTTATAGATGGTACATTTCGTAATTAAGATTGTTAATATCGCAGATCACTATGTCATCATCTGCTCCTAATGAATACTCGGCAGATGAATCTAGTTATGTGGTTCGCCGATCTAGAAGGAACTCATCCATCAATGAAGAGGTAGACCCATATGAGCATGAGGACACAGCGACTAGCAAGGCACCTGCTTCATCACCTGCATCCATATTTCCCCCGTCGGAGCCAGTGCCCGATATTCCACCTCAAACCTTTCATGGTCCAAGGATTAGAGTCACGTCTAGGAAAAGCGTTCCACTACTTCGACGGGTGACTTTTGAGAATTCCACTAGAATTAGAGGGGAGTCATCCCAATCACAACATCGGAGCAAGACCTCTCAGGTAGTGACAGGAGTACCTGTATCCTACACTTAAGGCAGCAGATACTCAAACTCACCAGACCCTGCTGGGATACCACCACCACATTTTGAACAACCTATCTGATGTGATGGAAATGCACCTCCAGCGTATGATGAGAACCTCGAATGCCGTCATCGCTGCTAGACGAGAGATTAGGAGATTGTACAAGTGCGTGGTGGTAAGTGGGATTATGATGTTGATGCTAGGAATGCTGATCGGTTGGATGTTGCTCTAGAAATGATATATAGTGATAGAATATTTACTCTTTTTGCATTGAAACCTAAGATCTTGTTTTGGTGGGCTGTAAACAACCATGAACTTATGATGTCTTTTGAAAAATGCTTATCTACATCAAGCCATGGTTGAATATAAATTATTCTGCTTGATTATGTAAATGCTTGAATGTTATCCACCAGATGAATATCCTTTGCATCATTTAAATGACTAGAAGTTATTATCTATGATATTGCCATGAAAATGACGAAATTCCCTTCTGACTTAGGCCTTAGAATATGCCGCCAAGAAGAGAAAACCCTGAGGTTGCACGACTCGTGTCAGAACAACTCTTGGCCACACTCCCCAACATTGTCAGCCAGGTAGCAGCAGGACTGAACGCTAACCAACCAACCAATTCTGAGCCTAGAACACCTAGAGAATGCTCTTATAAATCCTTCAGATCCTGCAATCCAAAAGAATTCTATGGAACCGAGGGAGCTGTTGGGTTATTGACATGGATAGAGAGTATGTAATCTGTCCTCCATATCAGTAAATGCTCTGAGGAAAACAAGGTAGAATATGCTGCATGCTTACTACAAGGCCGGGCACTGACTTGGTGGAATACTTTAGTGCAAACTAGGGGTCGGGAAACGACTAACCAACTTTCTTGGGAAGAATTTAAGAAACTACTCAAGAATGAGTACTACCCAAGAAGTGAACTCCAAAAGTTAGAAATGGAGTTATGGAATCATGAAATGAAAGGGGAAAACATAGCTGCATATACGGCTCGATTCCATGAGTTAGCAAATCTAGTACCACATCTAGTGACACCAGAGGAAGTCCGCATTGAGAGATATATTTGGGGTTTGTCTCCGGAGATTAAAGGAAACATCACCTCGGCAAATCCAAAGTCCCTTCAAGAGGCGATAAATATTGCTACCAAACTTACAAATAATGTTGTTCGGTCTAGAGAATTTGCCAAGGGAAAGAGAAAGATAGAGGAACATAGGAGCCAAAGATCTGGGGGAAGATCTGACAAGAATAGGAAAATGGTAGGAAATTTTGGAGTACAGACCCAAGTGGTAAAACTAGGAAACAAACCCAAGTGCAATAAATGTAAATATCCGCACGAGGAAAATTGCACCACTTGCTAAAGATGCCACCAAAGGGATCATCTTGCAAAGGATTGTCAAAATCGATTATGTTATGAATGTGGAAGTCCAGATCATATGAGGAATGTATGTCCAAAGAGAAAACAAGGAACAAATGCTAACCAAAACCAACCAATCAATCAAGGGAACCCAAAAAGTCAAGCACGGGGCCGAACATTTGAAATCGGAGCAAAGGAGGCTAGGCATGATCCAAATGTGGTTACCGGTACATTTCTTTTGAATAATGAATTTGCATCAGTATTATTTGATTCAGGAGCAGATAGAAGTTTTGTATCATTAGATTTTAAGCCAAAGATTAACATAAAGCCTCAAAGGCTGAAAGAAGTTTACATAATAGAACTTGCCAATGGTCAAGAAATTAAAGCTAGGACATAATCATGGACTGCACTCTAAGTTAAGCCGAAAAGGATTTTATCATAGATCTTATTCCGATTGAGCTAGGAAGTTTTGGTATAGTTATAGGCATGGATTGGCTATCCAAAAATAGAGCTGAAATAGTTTGTTCAGAAAAGGTTATCCGAATTCCTCAAGAAGGAAGTGACTCAATTGTAATTCAAGGAGACGAGTCAGATCAAAAAATTAGGATAGTATCATGCATGAAGATGCGAAAGTACTTAAAGAAGAATTATGTTGCATTTTTGGCACATGTTATTGATAAAACGGTCAAAGAGAAATGTATTGATGATTTCCCTGTAGTTCGGGAGTTTCCTAATGTATTTCCCGAGGATTTACCAGGACTACCCCCGCCAAGACAAGTCGAATTTGGTATCAACTTAATCCCTGGAGCTGTCCTAGTGGCAAAAGCACCATACCGATTGGCTCCATCCGAAATGCAAGAAATGTCAAGCCAACTCCAAGAGTTATTGGATAAAGGATTTATAAGACCAAGTTTCTCACCATGGGGTGGACCAGTTCTATTCGTCAAGAAGAAAGACGGGTCAATGAGAATGTGCATTGATTATAAGGAACTTAACAAGTTGACTATCAAGAATAGATACCCTCTTCCTAGAATCGATGATTTATTCAATCAACTCCAAGGTGCTGTATACTTATCACAGATCGATCTTCGTTTAAGATATCATCAAGTGAGAGTCCGTGAGGAAGATGTTCCAAAGACAGCATTTAGAACCCGATATGGTCATTATGGGTTTTTGGTTATGCCATTCGAGTTAACCAATGCACCGACTGTCTTTATGGATCTAATGAATAGGGTTTGCAGATCATACCTGGATAAATTCGTAATCGTCTTCATAGATGACATACTAATTTATTCACGAAGTAAAAAGGATCATGAGCATCACCTAAGATTGATATTGTAGGTACTTAGGGACCAGAAATTGTATGCAAAATTCTCGAAATGTGAATTCTGGATTCGTGAAGTACAATTTCTTGGTCTTGTGGTTAATGAAAAAGGGATTCATGTAGACCCTGCAAAATTGAGGCCATTAAGAAATGGGAAACCCCGAGAACCCCGACAGAGATTCGACAATTTCTAGGTTAGCAGGCTATTATTGGCGATTCATTGCGAATTTTTCAAAAATTGCGCAACCACTCACAGCTTTAACTCAGAAAGACAAGAAGTTTATTTGGAGAGAGAAACATGAAGAAGCATTCGAGACCCTTAAGCAAAGACTACGTAATGCACCTATTTTATCTTTACTAGAGGGTTCGGAAAACTTTGTGGTCTATTGTGACGCATCACATCAAGGTTTAGGATGCGTACTAATGCAAAGAGATAAGGTTATTGCATATGCTTCAAGGAAACTCAAAGTGCACGAGAAGAACTATACTACACATGACCTAGAATTGGGAGCCGTAGTATT
>NW_020201121.1:23546-33475 GCF_001531365.2 Cynara cardunculus var. scolymus | reverse complement strand
GCACAAATTCTCAAAGATCAAAAAGAAGCATTAAAGAAAGAGAATTTGATGAATGAGACTCTCCACCACATAGAGACTAAGTTTCAATTGAAATCTGACGGAGTGAATTACTTGGGAAATAGGGTTTGGATACCTAAGATTGGCAATCTTAGATCAATAATTTTGAACGAAGCTCATCGATCAAAATATTCAATTCACCCGAGAGCAGATAAGATGTATAAGGATTTAAGAGAACATTATTGGTGGCCTAGAATGAAGAAAGACATTGCCCTGTACGTAAATAAGTGCTTAACTTATGCAATGGTCAAGGCTGAACACCAAAAACCTTCCGGTCTGCTTTAGCAACCCGAGATTTCCCAATGGAAGTGGGAACAAATATCAATGGATTTCATCACAAAGTTGCCCAGAACTAGGAAAGGGCATGATACAATTTAGGTAATTGTAGATCGACTGACAAAATCTGCTCATTTCTTACCAATCCGAGAAGATTGAAAAGTTGGCTCAAATTTATATAAATGAAATTATAACCAGACATGGAGTACCTCATTCGATTCTCTCGGATAGAGACAGTCGATTTACGTCAAGATTTTGGCAGTCACTTCAACAAGGGTTGGGTACACGACTATATCTAAGTACATCGTACCACTCCCAAACTGATGGGCAGACAGAAAGAACAGTCCAAACACTGGAAGACATGTTGCGCACATGCGTTATAGATTTTAGTGGAAGCTGGGATATGCATCTTCCGTTAGTTGAATTTGCGTACAATAACAGTTACCATGCCAGTATCCAGTGTGCGCCCTATGAAGTCTTATATGGACGTAAGTGCAGATCCCCACTCAATTGGTTAGAAGTCGGCGATCGACAAATAACCAGACCTGATGTTGTCCAAGAAACCACTGATAAGATTGAAATAATCAAGGATCGACTCAAGGCTGCAAAAGATCGTCAGAAAAGCTATGCCGATAATCGGAGGAGACCATTAGAGTTCCAAAATGGGGATAAAGTATTTTTAAAAGTCTCACCATGGAAAGGAATAATGCTCTTTGGAAAAAGAGGCAAATTGGGTCCCCGATATATATGTCCCTTTGAAATAACTGAGAGGATTGGGCCAATGAGATACAAGTTAAATTTACCACCAGAATTAAGCGTTATTCACCAGACATTTCATGTATCAAACCTCAAAAGGTGCTTAACAGACGAAACACTGGTTATGCCATTGGAAGACGTGCAAATTAACGATCACCTGCACTTCGTTGAAAAACCCATAGAAATCATGGATAGAGAAATTAAGCAGTTGAGGTGTAGCAAGATCCCAATTGTAAAAGTTCATTGGACTTCAAAGCATGGACCGGAGTACACGTGGGAAAGAGAAGATTTTATGAAAAATAATTATCCCCACTTGTTTTCAAACGAGTCCAAAGTTAAGGACTGACGAACGAAATTTCGGGACGAAATTTTTCTGGAATGGGGAGACTGTGACATCCGTCATTTTTGGGTGTCAGGTTAGCACCTTATAGGATTTTTAAAATTAAGAATTATATTAGGATCTAGTCATGTTGATTAGAATTCATCTGGCTTAGTTCCCGAATTATAGTTCAGAAAATTTTATTTTTATGGGTAACTGATAAAGTTAATTTATATAATGCAAAATTCATTAAAATTCTCCAAACAAAATAAAGTTTATATTATAAATATCCAAATTAAATTATAGAAATTTTTATTTGAATGTCCAAATAATTTTTCAAAAATTTGGAATTTTGACCTAATACTGATATTTTATCAGTATTTGTCAATTATATTTATGTTTTACTTTAAATGGGCCTTATTTTAATAAAAATAAAAATAAACAAGTGTGGACTTGGGCTCTAATAAGGTCAGCCCATTTCCTTTCTTTAAACTCACATATAAATACCCCACATTCTTTGAAAACTCCCATTTTTCATCCTCATTTTGCATAAATCTTTCATCTCCCTAACCTCTCTCTCTCTAAACCATACCCCTCCAGCTGATTTCATCTTCAAGCATCATTACAAATTTGTCAATCTTGGAAATATATTCAAGATTTCAAGGAAAAGGTAATAGACTAGTTATCTTACCTTAATACCATAACAAAGATTCTCATTTTCTACACCTTCTTGATTTTTGTAATTAAATTTTCTGGAGAATTCAAAAGGGGAGATTATACATGAAAGACATGAAAATGTTTTCAAAATGATGATAATCTATGATCCACGAACTTAAAACTCTAACAAAGTAGGATAAAACCACATTGCATGTGAAATTTAATCATTAAAAGATGTATTTTGAAACCTGACAGATTCTGTTAGCATTTGTGTTGACTGTATCTTTCAAAATAAAAGTCCAAATGTTCTGATTTTTCTTCTAAAACGTACTTTAATGAGTTATCTTTCTAATGCAACTGGTCTCACTCAAAAATATTACGTTTTGAGCCTTCAAGTTCTTGATACAAGATTATGGTGCAAAAAGAGCAATGCTGACAGAATCTTGCATGCATTTTAAAACGGTTATATCTTCTTCAACACTCAATGAAAATCGGTGATTCTTTTTCTGGAAGTTAGCCTTATGTGTTATATTTGAAATAAAGTTAAAATCAATGAAAAATGATGAGTTTAGACCCCTCAAATGGCCATCACTCGAAGAGTGTGCAATCTGTCTTGGGAACTGTGTCACTCAAAGTTGTAGGGTGTTAATGAGTGCCTTAAACCCATTCAAAATTCTTGATATTTGGGAAAAATTTGTTTAACTCATTTCTATTGATGATATAAAAATTTGGACTCAAAAAGAGTTATGGAAGGTTCCTTTTGACAGTGATTTGTGAGACAAAAAAAAATTCCAGATTTAGAATTTATTTTCTGTCCAAGTGTTTCTTCAAATGTTGAAGACTTGGGTATAAAATATTGGACTATTCCAAAGAGCAAATGATATTAGTGTCAACTTTAAACCATGAAAACTCAATGGCATTACATAAGACATACTTAACTTTATCTTTATCAAGAACCTATAGGTGATCTAATTTCTGGATGTTGGACTCTTTAGGAAAGTCTAGGGTGGACGATTAGAGCTTCAAGCATTGTCAAGCTCTTGGATATTCAAAATAGCAAACAAGTGAGTATTCACGGCCCCACTTTTAATGCTTTTTGTTTATTTAAACTGGGGGAAAAGCATGAAGTTATGCAAACTATACTGTTTATTTATGAAACTATTGGACTAAAGAACTGTTTAGTCAAKATTTGTTTATGTCATGAAATATTGACTGTTTTGCACTATGATATAAATGATAAATTGATGTACTTAAGAGTATATTTCCAAATAAAGTCCCAGTCCGTAAACGCTACTTGTTAACTCGGGCATGTCCCCGAGCCATGGTATTTGTGGATAACCACTATTGTGTTAACAGTACCACCCAGAAAGGGGTGCACATTACCTACGTTTTATTAGTCTAATCATGTGGAATTTGGACCACCGCTGAATTAGTACTGCTACAAACTGTGGGACCTAAGTGAGTATACGGGCTACTTATGGTTGTTCGTAAAATAATGGGGCACATTGGTCAGGAAAGTCTCAGTAGCGTCTCAAGTTTTAAACATCGTTATAGATTTACATTTATTATGTGCAAAAGTTATGTATAAGTTTGCAAGAAATGATTTATGCATTGTAATGTTTTGTGCATATGAAAACCTGTGAACTCACCAACTCTTTGTAGTTGACGTTGTTTTATGTTTCATGCTTTTCAGGAAATAAGTAAAAAAATGAAGTTTTTGGAGCATATATGTGACGACACCGATTAAGTTCATTTTGAAACTTTTGTAAAGAATTATTCTATTCCAACTTGGTTATGGATGTTAAATTCAAATTTTTGTAAAACTTGAATGATGTTATTTAATACCTGCTGCTGTGACTCGCTTACCTGTTACATCTCGTGTTTCCGCTTTATCGGGGTGTGACAATTTCCCAAGTCAAAATCCCCTTTAAATCCTTAAAATAGGATATCAACGACAATTGTTTTAAAGAAGAAAAATCTGTTTACTTTCAAAACAGTTTCCAAGACCAGATTTAAAACTCATCTTAAACTGTTTAGAACACTGTCCTTACCATTCTTCCTCCAAAAACCAAATTATCAAAACCACGTATATTTCAAATAACATCATAAAAAGATTTTAGAATCAAAACTCACCTTATATGGACAAATTTGCAGATTCAAACACACAACAATTCCTCAAAGGAACACAGATTCCTTAAATCGCTTTTAGACAAATATTCTTCTCAAAAACAATCTCCACCGCCACACTCACACTTTTCTCTCTAAAATTTCCCAAAGGTAAGATAAGATAAGGTCTTATATTTTATTTTCTTTATATATTTCTTAATAGAGGCTGTGTGTGTTTAATAATATAAAACCCTTTGGGCGGTGGGTTTTATTATTTTAAAAATTAATCTTGCTTCACCATGAAGGTTGCCTACCTTCATAATAAAATATTAATAAACTGGTTAAGCAATTCACCCAACCAAATATGTAATTCATTTTACGTGCACACACTTCACTTAACACTTACTCATGTATGCACATGATCACATTTTTTACACATATATACACGATTCATGCATTTATTTAAATAACATGCATGCCATCACATATTTCACAAAATATCCACATAAATTCATCTCAACCGATGTTGTATGAAATTCAAGTCATCACATTATCACCCCCTCAAAGGAATTCCGTCCCTGAATTTATTTAGCCAAATAGCCAAGGGTATCAGGTTCTCATGTCGGATTCTAATTCCCATATAGCTTCTGAACCATTGTGATAACGCCATGTATCTTTACCAAACTGATTTCTTTATTTCTCAACACCCTGATCTTTCTGTCAGTCACGGCTTCTGGTGTTGCAATGAAGTTTTGTTTATTGTCCAGTTTAATATCTGGAAGCGGTATTGCTAAACTTGGATCGGCAAACACTTGCGTAGATTTGACACATGAAAGGTGCTATGAATTAGGCTGAGCTCTTCCGGTAGTTCTAACTAATAAGCTACTGGCCCAACCCGTTTGCAAATCTTGAATGGTCCAATATACATTGGACTAAGCTTACCTTTCTTTCCAAATCTCATAACACCCTTCCACGAAGATACTTTCAACATTACAAAGTCACCCACGTTGAATTCAATCGATTTTCATCACTTATTGATATAGTTTTTCTGACGGTCTTGTGTTGTTTTAATCCTTGCATGAATCTGTTCAATCTTCTCGGAAGTTATTTGAACAATCTCAGGACCTGTCAGTTATCGTTCACCTACCTCGTTCCAACATAACGACGTTCAGAATTTTTATCCATACAATACTTCATACGGTGCCACTTGGATGCTGGAGTGATAACTATTATTGTAAGTGAACTCTATCAATCGCAAGTGATCCTCCCATGATCCTCCAAAGTCAATGACACAGGTTCTCAACATGTCTTCGAGAGTCTGGATGGTTCTTTCACTTTGCCCATCCGTTTGAGGGTGATAAGCTGTACTCAACCAAATTTGAGACCCCAAAGCTCTTTGTAAACTTTTCTAGAATTTTGAAGTAAAACGATTGTCTCTGTCTGAAATAATGGATAATGGAACACCGTGTCTGGTTACGATTTCCTTGATGTAGATTTGAGCCAACCTTACTAAACAATAAGTGTTGATCCCAGATCTCTCAATAACATTAATAATCGAGTTAAGAATAACCAATTTATAGTGTTTTAATGAACAAAATGATGAACACTCAAGAACAGTGTATGAACATTCAAAGAATAATCTTGAGCGCCAATAAATTCACTTTATTCAATATGAAAACGTAAAAGCGACATTTTTAACAATAGGCCTAATCACCTATTTATACTAGAAGGCTAATTAGAAGATAACTACCTAGTGAGACAATTTAGCTAATCTTCTACTAACGGATAAAGTTTATCTAAACTATGGATAAGCAATAAATTAAGATAAACTTGAAATCCAGCAGTTGATTTGTCATCTCCAGCTGCCTTTCATGGGATGATGATTCAACCTTATCTTTATATCTTCATCGTATGCCTCTGGTTGAATTGCTGAAGAAAACTCTAAGTGTTGTTGACCAGAGGACTAATGAAAATGCTCTTTCCATGTGACATTATGTCACTTCTGGGTTTCAGGTTAGCACTTTATTATAGATCCTATATTTAGAATTATAAATTTACTAGGATCTAGTCATGGTGGTTAGAGTTCTTCTGACTTAGTTCTCAAGTTTAATTTGGAAGATCACACCTTGAYGGGTAACCGATAAAGTTAACTTGYRTAATRCCAARTATTTTAGTAATTCTCCAAATAAAATAAAGTTGATATTAWAAACTTWTAAATAAAAATAMAAAWGTCYCATTTGAATGTCCACATAATTTATAAAAAGGTGGARTTTTGGRACTAATAGTGTTATTTTATTTATGTTGGGTAAATTATAGTGGGTTTATTTTTATTAARAAAAATAAMAGTTTTATTTGGGTTTGGGCTATTAAAGGCCARCCCATTTCCTTGTTTAAAATCCTYATATAAATACCTCACATCMTTTGAAAAACTTTCATTTCYAAMTTCTCAAACTAAGCATTTCATCTCTCTAACCTCTCTCTAAAGCAAACCACCCTCCAGCYGATTCCTTCAAGCAAACCTTTAAGAAGTTTTGTCAATCTTGAAGAATATTCAAGATTCTAAGAAAAAGGTACGATACTAGTTATCCTACTTTTATAAAATATCAAAAGTTTTCATCCTCCTACTCCCACTACTTAATCTTTTAGTAAAATTTCTAGAGAATTAAAGAGGGGAGATTATTCATCAAAGACCTGAAAATGTCTTCAAAAATGATGATAATCTATGATCCATGTTCTTTAATCTTTAAGAAAGTAGAAGAAAACCCCATTGCATGCATCTCAAAACGGCTTTGCTATCTTCAAAAATTAGGATAATATTTTTCTGGAGATTGATCAAATCTGTTAGTCTGGAAAATAGAATTTAAATCCTTGGAAAATGATGAGTTTAGGCCTCCTAAAAGACTGTCACTCGAAGAGTGTGCAATCTGTTTTGGGGGCTGTGTAACTCAAGGTTGTAGGGTAATAATGAGTAATTTAAACCCGCTCAAAAATTCTTGATATTTGGAATAGTCGGCTTAGCCCATGATTTGGAATGATGTAAAAAGTGGACATAAAAATGACTTTTGGAAGGTTCCTACTTTTAGTGATTGGTAAAACCCAAAAATATTTGGAACAGAATGTATAATCTATCCAAAAATTAGCTTTTGAGTAAAGGATTTCGATTTCTTTTAATATATAATTTTTGAACTATTTTTTTAGAATAAATAATAAAATATCAACTTTAATTTATAAAAACCCGATGACATTGCATGGGATACAACTTAACTTTATCTCGGTTAATAACCCATAAGTGATCTAAATTTTGGATGTTGGTCTGTTTAGGAAGTTAGGGCGGGCGTTGAAAGCTTCAGATGTCATCTTCTTGGATATTGACCTTTAAACCTATGAGTCCTCACGACCCCACTTTTAATGCTTTGTTTATTTTATTGGGGGAAAAGCATGAGATAAAGCAAACTATGCATGTTTATCCATTTAAACCATTGGACTAAAGAACTGTTTAGTCAAGCTTTGTTTGAAACCATTGGGCTAAARAACTGTTTAGCCAAGCTTTGTTTGAAACCATCGGACTAAAGAACTGTTTAGTCAAGTTTATTATGTCATGAAATATTGACTGTTTTGGCACTGTAAAATAAATGCAAAATTGATGTGCTTGAGAGTATATTTTCCAAATAAAGTCCCAGTCCTGTAAACGCTACTTGTTAACTCGGGCATGTCCCCGGGCCGTGGTAAAGGCAAGTCGTATTTCCTGGACTACCCCAGTGGCAAAGGCACCATATCGCTTGGCACCATCGGAGATGCAAGAAATGTCAAATCAACTCCAGGAGTTATTAGATAGGGGATTTATAAGACCRASTTACTCACCATGGGGTGCACCGGTTCTGTTCGTTAAAAAGAAAGGGGTCAATGCGAATGTGCATTGATTATAGGGAACTTAATAAGTTGACCATCAAGAACAGATACCCTCTTCCTAGAATCAATGATCTGTTTGATCAACTCCAAGGAGCGGTATATTTTTCCAAGATTGACCTACGGTCTGGATACCACCAAGTGAAAGTTCGGGAAAAGGACATTCCCAAAATAGCCTTCAGAACTCGTTACGGTCATTACGAATTTCTGGTTATGCCATTCGGGCTAAACAATGCACCGGCTGTCTTTATGGACCTAATGAATAGAGTCTATAGACCGTACCTGGATAAATTTGTAATTGTTTTCATAGACAATATATTAATTTATTAATGAAGCAGGGAGGACCATGAGAAACATCTGAGGATAATATTGGAGCTACTCCGAAACCAGAAATTGTATGCAAAATTTTCTAAATGCGAATTCTGGATTCGTGAAGTACAATTTCTTGGTCATATAGTCAATGAAAAAGGGATTCAGGTAGATCATGCCAAGATTGAGGCCATTAAGAAATGGGAAGCCCCAAGAACCCCGACAGAAATCCGTCAATTCCTTGGCTTGGCAGGTTATTATCGGCGATTCATCGCGAACTTTTCAAAAATCGTACAACCACTCACAGCCTTAACCCAGAAGGACAAGAAATTTGTTTGGGGTGAGAAACAAGAAGAAGCGTTTGAGACTCTTAAGCAGAAGCTATGCAATGCACCTATTTTATCCTTACTAGAGGGTTCAGAAAACTTTATGGTCTATTGTGATGCATCGCATCAAGGCTTAGGATGCGTGCTAATGCAAAAAGACAAGGTCATTGCATATGCCGCAAGGAAACTTAAAGTGCACGAGAAGAATTATACTACACATGACCTCGAATTGGGGGCAGTAGTATTTGCACTTAAGATTTGGAGGCACTATCTTTACGGCACCAAATGCATCATTTTCATTGATCATAAAAGCCTTCAACATATACTAGATCAAAAGATGCTGAACATGAGGCAACGGAGGTGGGTCGAACTTCTCAACGATTATAATTGTGAAATAAAGTATCACCCGGGGAAAGCTAATGTGGTAGCAGACGCCTTAAGCCGGAAAGAAAGGGTGAAACCGTCAAGGGCACGAGCCATGGGAATGTTGGTACAAACAAACCTAAAAATGCAAATTCTTGAAGCTCAAGAAGAGGCGTTGAAATCGGGGAATCTGAAGAACGAAACCCTGTACCACCTAGAGAAGGAATTCGGAACTCGAGAAGATGGGGTGCGTTACTTCAGAAACAGAGTTTGGATACCAAAGAACGACGGTCTCCGGTCAACAATTCTGGAGGAAGCACATCGCTCTAGATACTTTATTCATCCAGGATCCGATAAGATGTACAAAGGGCTAAGAGAATATTACTGGTGGCCAGGAATGAAAAAGGACATTGCTTTGTACGTAAGTCGATGTTTAACCTGCGTAAGGATAAAAATTGAACATCAGAAACCTTCTGGTCTTCTTCAGCAACCAGAGATTCCCCAATGGAAGTGGATCATGTTTCAATAGATTTTGTTACAAAGTTACCTAGAACTAGGAAAGGATATGACTCAATTTGGGTCATAGTGGATCGATTTACGAAATCCGTGCACTTTTCACCTGTTCGAGAAGACTTTAGTACAGAAAGGTTTGCGCAGTTATATATCAATGAAATTGTATCGCGGCATGGAGTACCTATTTCCATCATATCAGACAGAGATAGCCGTTTTACTTCACGATTATGGCAATCAGTTCAAAAGGCACTAGGCACGAGGCTGGACTTGAGCACTTCCTATCATCCTCAAACAGATGGGCAAACGGAAAGGACAATCCAAACGCTAGAGGATATGTTACG
>NW_020201121.1:8251-21229 GCF_001531365.2 Cynara cardunculus var. scolymus | reverse complement strand
ATGAAATATTGACTGTTTTGGCACTGTAAAATAAATGCCAAATTGATGTGCTTGAAAGTATATTTTTCAAATAAAGTCTCCGTCCGTAAACGCTACTTGTTAACTCGGGCATGTCCCCGGGCCGTGGTATTGTGGATAGCCGTTATTCTGTTGACAGTCCCACCCAGAAAGGGATGCACATTACCTATGGTTTCTTGGTCTAATCATGTGGAAATTTGGACCACCGCTGAATTAGTACTACTACGAACTGTGGGACCTAAGTATGTGTACGGGCTACTTATGGTCGTTCGTAAAATAATGGGGCACGTTGGTCAGGTAAGGCTCAGTAGCGTCTCAAGTTTGTACATCGTGGTAGATTTTACATTTATTAAGTGGAAAAGATTACGCATAAGTTTGCAAATAATTGGTTTATGCATTAAAATGTTTTATGCATGAGAAAACCCGTGAGCTCACCAACTCTTTGTAGTTGACTCGTTTTATGTTCCATGCTTTTCAGGTAACAAGTAAGAAATGAAGTACTTTGGGAGCATACTTGTGGCAAAACCGATTAAGTTCGAAATGGAAGTTTCTATTTTGTAAAAGAAGTATTTATCAAAATTTGGTTATAATGTTAAACTCGATTTATTTTTGTAAAAATCTAAAAGGTGTTATTGATTAACTGTTGATGTGACTCGCTTACCTGTTACATCTCGTGTTTCCGCTTTAGCGGGGTGTGACATTCCATCGCATCTCTGGTTGTTCATCGATCCTCTGGTTGTTCTTCAGACTTAGTCAATTCTGCCTTATTGTCTTCATCGGTCTTCTGGTTCTTCATCACTTATCGTTCTTCATTACTTTTACACTTATTAATTACGGGGTCTAACAATCTCCCCCTAAGTAATGAAAGAACAAACATAAACTAATCTATGAACAATTTTGAAGAACAGAGACTAATCTAAAGAAAAGCATCAGATTCCAAATTTTCATTAGATGATGAATTCTTACAATACTGGAAGCAAAAGACATTTCATATTAAGGCCAAAAAAATTTAAAACTCCATTCATGATCTACCTTGAGATATATCCCAGAAGCGCAGGAGCAGTCTTCGATAACTGAGGACTGTCGATATCTCGTGAATGAGTTGATTCCCATCTTCTCTTGGCACATGAGATCTGCCCAGTCTTTCTCTAATAACCTTCTGAAACCACTCAAGTGTATCGGTTGAATACTTGAAGGTTTCAGTTAGTCTGAAGAATTTCTTTACCCCAAACTCATTCTTGAAGACAANTCGGTTGAATACTTGAAGGTTTCAGTTAGTCTGAAGAATTTCTTTACCCCAAACTCATTCTTGAAGACAAATCCAAGCTCGGGTTGAGTTAAGACAGAGGCAGATCTCTTCTCCTRCAGGCCAGGAAAGTCTTCATTCGGTGGGGTGCAGGAGAGTCTTTCGATACCCAAATGTAGAGCAATTTGAAAATCACTCTTGGCTCTGTGATTCACCAAGGTTTCCATCGTCTTCACTATCGCGCTGTTTGCCACCCCAAATCTTATTCCTTGATCCTGTTGCTGAGCTGTGAACGCATAAAGTTCGATCAAGTCATAGGGGTTGAGATTGATCAAGTCATTATCGTTCAAGACGTTGACCTGATCGTGAGCTCTCTCCACCATGTACTCGATATATCTTATTGCTCTGTTGGCGAAGGTCCTCATTTTTATATCCATTACCTTCCTTATCCCATCGTTTGAGAAGACAGCTTGTGGTGGTTGGGTAGTTTGTCTAATAAATCGATGATGTAGGAGGTCCATGGATTCTGGTGAAAGAACTGGATGATTGAGGACAAGCTTTCATCACAATCGTGGTACATGTATTAATGAATATTCTCCATCATGATGGGTTCCCTTGGTGGTATCTCTGGACGTCTCCTTAGCGACTCCATGTTCTGTATTATTTCATCGACTAGGCTTTGCGGAGGATGCCTAGATGAAGAGGGAATGTCCGCTTGCACCATGGTTGGTTCGGTTGGGGGGTGTTTTTGGGTAGAGGCATGAGGGACCATACCTTGTTTCTTTCAAACTGGAGTAGTTCTTCTTGCATCGCATCTATCCAGTTTGGGTCTTGAAGGGCTTTAGAATTTTTCTTTGTTTCTATCATGCTAAGAAAGTTGGTGAAGAGGCATTCATTGGCAGTGGCAGATCTCGTTTTGACACCAGATGTTGGATCACCAATGATTTGATGGTGTGGGTGATCTTTTGTCCATTTGGTGCTTGATTCTGGAGCAACAGGATGCAGTTCTTCATCGGCTGATGGGACTGCTTGCTCCCCCTCGAAGAGGTCATCTCCAGAGTAAGAGATGTACCTTTAGCATTGGAGACTTCATGTTCTTCATCGATTCTGGAGATGGATTTTGCATTTTGTGCATGTCCAGAGTTTACTTCTTCGTCGAAGATGTCTTCAAATAATTGAGCTAACTCTGATWCATTGGGTTTGCCAAGTGATGAATCAGATGCTCTTCTTTGAAGTCCGAGTTCTAAATTGTTGTGTCCATAAGTCATTGGTGTGGAATCATCAAAGGACACATTTATGCTTTATATGATGATTCTTGTCCTTTTGATGTAGACTCTGTAGGACTTGGCAGTTTGAGAATAGCCCAGAAAGATCCCTTCATCAGCTTTCTTGTCGAACTTGCCAAGATATTCTCTATCGTTGAGTACAAAGCATTTGCACCCAAAGACATGAAAATATTTGACATTTGGTCTTCTTTGGTTGATGAGCTCATAAGGTGTCTTCGGGTGCCTCTTGTTGATGATKGATCGATKCTGGGTGAAGCATGCAGTGGAAATAGCTTCAGCCCAGAATGTGATGGGTAACTCCGATGAAGCAAGCATGGTCCTTGCTGCTTCCACGAGGGTTTTGTTCCTTTGCTCCACCACTCCATTCTGTTGTAGAGTTCTAGCTGCTGAAAAGTTTTGTGAAATGCCTTCACTGATGAGGTATTCATCGATTCTAGCATTTTTGAATTCAATTCCATTGTCGCTTCTAACCTTTATTAGTTTTCGTTGTAGAAGGACTTGGAGCCTTTTCATCACTCCAATGAGTAGGTCTGGAACATCTTATTTCTTCTTTACAAATTCAACCCAGGTGTATCTAGAGTATTCATCAACTAGTACTAATATGTACTTCTTTCCAGATAGACTTTGAGTTGATATAGGCCCACAAAGGACTATATGTACCATGTCCAAGGGCTTGGTGCATGAGGTTTCTGACTTGGTTTTATGTGAGGCCCGTCTTAGCTTTCCCATCTCACAGGCTGAGCAAAGATGATCTTTTTCAAATTTGAGATCCGGAATTCCCTTGACCAACTTCTGTGTGGCTAGTTTTCGTAGTGCATCAAAGTTGAGATGTGAGAACTTTTGATGTCATAGCCAATTTTCATCGCTCTTTTGAGATACAGGACAAAGGGTGTCTTGTCCCATAGATGATTCAAAATCCAGAAGATAGAGATTTCCTTCTCTTTTTGCCATGATGATTGTTTGACCAGGCTTTGTTTCTATGATACAGGAAACCTTTGCGGAACCTGACTTCAAGACCGTTAACGTAGAACTGGCTTATGCTCAGTAAGTTGTGCTTCAAACCTTCAACATAAGCCACTTTGCTGATGGAGATGTTGCCTTTTATGAGAGTGCCATATCCCTTGACTGTACCCTTGCTGTTGTCTCCAAAAGTCACAGAGCCTCCATATTATTCGATGAAGAAGGATAGCTGACTCTTGTCACCAGTCATGTGTCTGAAGCAACCGGAATCCATGTACCATGGTTGCACATGCTGGTCCTGCAAGATAAATTAAGGGGTTTTAGGTACCCATTTCTTAATGGGTCCACGTTTGTTAGTAGGAGATACCACTCTCTTTTCATCACCCTTTGAAGGCTTGGGTTTATTAGTATTCCCCTTGCCCTTGGATTTAGGCTTTTTCACGTTCTCATTTGTTTTTAACTTTGTAGCGATAAACGTGTTGGGAGAATATGCAGTGATGTGTCAACATGTGATTCCTCAGGTTTTGTAAAAGAGCTAAACATTGACAATTATTGTATTTTGGGCATGAATGTCTAGCATTCTATTTATTCGCTGAAAATAAAGAAGTAAATGCAGGAGTTGTAAACCCTGTCCTAGCATTGGTTGTTTTTACAAACTTCTTATCTAGTTCGTATTTTTTATGTGTAGGGGTCTTTGTCTTTACTTCTTTTCTCCTGAGAAAGGTCTGCTTTTCTTCAGCTGAATGAGAGGAAAAGTGGTGGTTAGTTTTCTCAGAGGCAGGCCACTTCTGTTTTTGCTCACGAGTAAACTTAATGAACTTAAAGAGTGTACTAGGGCCTTGTGAGTTATCTTTGGCAGAGTTGCTATTTCTCGGCTTTCCCTTTCCTTTGTCCGAAGATTTCATCGATGGTGGAACATCAGTTTCCTCTTCAGATTCGGAATCGAGAAAGTCTCTCGCTGATTTCTCGAAATCAAAATTAGCATGGATGTTGTTGGGACATCCGCCTCATCGTTCCCTCGAGCCAGTCAAATCCGCGATTCTTAAACCCAACGCTCCTATAGCAATGCAGAAGCATCCCACATCGGTAAGGCTAGGGGAATTCGTCTTCCTTATAAGGAAGGGGGGAATCTTACTCCTACCAGTGACGCGTTTTAAAGCCGTGAGGGGTTGTTGCCGAGAGGGGCAGCCCAAAGCGGACAATATCATGTGGGCTGTTCCCTAGTTTTTGGTCCAACAATTGGTATCAGAGCTAGGGCCGCACCAATGTGGGGGGCGGAATGTTGGGACTTCCGCCTCATCGTTCCCTCGAGCCGGTCAAATCCGCGATTCTTAAACCCAACGCTCCTGTAGCAATGCAGGAGTATCCCACATCGGTGAGGCTAGGGGGATTTGTCTTCCTTATAAGGAAGGGGGGATCTTACTCCTACCAGTGACGCGTTTTAAAGTCGTGAAGGGTTGTTGCCGAGAGGGGCAGCCCAAAACGGACAATATCATGTGGGCGGTTCCCTAGTTTTCGGTCCAACAGATGATTGTGGGAGGTGTGGGTTTAGAGGTTGATGCTTCAAAGTGATCTGTTTGAGGTTCCATCGGTTCTGACTTAGCTGAACTTTCGATTTTACCCGGATGGTTCATCGACTCATCAGCTGATGGTTCCTCATTAGGATTCTTCTTTTCATCAACAGTACTTGCTGATGAAGTGGAATTGACACCCAGAGACTKTGGTTTGACCATAGGGTTTCCATCGGTCTCTGATTTAGAGGTGTCATTCCTTTCATCAGTATTCTTACATGTACTGCTCTCGTACACCACATTTTCAAAATCCTGTCTTGAAATGACAGTTTTTCCATCGATTTTAACTCTTTTAAAATTTGCTTTTGGTTTTGGGAAAAAGTCGGGTTTTTGAATGCATCCAAGTTTGAATGTGGATTCAAGGGTGGATTTCTTTGGTTCGATGAAGGAATCCAATTCATAGAATCCAATCCCTTGAGTGTCCTTTGACCATTTAACTTTTCATAAACATCTTGGGCATCTTTGTATTTTTTCATCAGAAGTTCATTGGTTTGAAGCTTCTGGTGAAGAAACTCCCTTTCCTTTTGAAAGAAATCTTTATGAGCAACTGAGTTTAGTCTCTCTGCCTCGGATTCTTTTAAGGCCTTGGTTTTCTTTTCTAAGTCTTTGGTTACTCGCTTGTTTATTTCCAGAAGTTTTTCTTCCTTTGATTTTTTAAGAGCGGTGATGCGAGTCTTTTCTTTCATCAAATTATCTGTTTCTTCGGTTAGAAGATTAGTTTCTCTTTTGTAGAAACTAACTTCTTTTTCATCTTTAAGTCTTTCAGATTTTTCAAAGCTTAATTTCTCTTTTAATTTAAAGAAATCCTCTGAAAGTTTTATCACCCTTAACTCTAACTCAGATGGAGCAGAGTTGGTTTCATTGGAAGTAGACTTACATACCTGATCATCAGAGTTGGAGGCAGATTTTGCATTGGACGTGGCCATTAGACATATGAGTGCTTTGTCTTCTTTATCGGATGAAGAATCAGACACCCAGTTTTCTTTCTCAACCATCAGGCTTCGCTCTCTAGGATTGTACTTGTATTTATTCTTGTAGTAGTCAGCATCCTTTACCAGTCGTCCTCTACATTCTTTGGAAAAATGACCGATTTTTCCGCACCTGAAACAAGCGGAGGTCATTTTTCCTTCCATCTCTGTCCTCTCTCTTCTCCTCTCTTCTATTTTCTCTTCTTTCTTCTCTCTCTTCTCTTCCATCTCTTCTGTCTTCCCTTTGATGGAATTTAGATGTCTTCTTTTCATAGGATGACTGGTACCTCTCCCTCTTGAACTCTCTTTGTTCATAGAGTTTCTTGATGAACTTTTTCTGGAACTGCTTTCTTATCAAGGCCAGTGATTTGGCAAAGGCTTTGATATCATCATCTGATTCAGATGTTTCATCTTTAGACTCTGATTCCACCACTAGTGCTTTCTTTCCTTTCTTCTTGTGGTCTTTGTTGGAGGTCCTTGAAACTTCCTTTTCTTCAGCTGCTAGAGCCAGGGGTCCACCGATGGACACCTTTTTCTTCAATATGTCGTTCTCCTGTGCAGTAAGCGTTATGTATACGTCATGGAGTGACCAGCCATCTAAGTCCTGATTTGCTTGTAGGGACATTGACAGTTGTGTCCATTCATCGCCGAGACTTTTAAGGGATAAAACATTGTTTTCTTCCTTTGTTCTGGAGATATCGTTTCGGCGACATTGATTAATCATTGTGTTGAAACGATCATACGTCTTCTGAATCGGTTCATCAGGAAGAGCCTTGAAGTTAGTGTATTCATTGAGACATTGAGCTCTATGATTCTTCTTTGTTTTTGCCCCTCCTTCCAATTGGTTTGCCAGCTCATCCCATAGTTCCTTGGCTGTGGAACATGCGTCAAGGGATTGAAAGATTTCATTGGGTATGGCCATAATTATTAGTCTTTTGGCCTTTTTGTCGGTCTCAACCATCTCTATGTCGTCTTCTTCCCAATTTTTTTCGTCCTTGGGCATGTAGTAGGCAGGAATTTCTGCTGTTGTATTTGTTCCTAGAACTCTTGGAACAAGAGTCTGTGCAATATAGGGACCCTCCATGACAGATCGCAGAAGATTTATGTCCATCCCTTTCAGAAAATTCACTATTCTTATCCTCCATGGTGGGTACTCTTCTCTTTGAAGAGTTGGAGGTTTGGTGAGGGAACCAACACTATAGGCTGAGTTCCAGTTGGCCATTGGAAATTTTAGAAGAGAGAAAATTTGCGTTTTTGGTGAAGAAGTTTTAGGAATGACGTGGATTGAGAGATTTTAGATGATCGTTTGATTGGAAGAACAATCAATTCGCTCTGATACCAATTGTTGATCCAAGATCTCTCAATAACACTAATAATCGAGTTAAGAATAACCAAATTATAGTKTTTTAATGAACAAAATGATGAACACTCAAGAACAGTGTATGAACATTCAAAGAATAATCTTGAGCGCCAATAAATTCACTTTATTCAATATGAAAACGTAAAAGCAACATTTTTAACAATAGACCTAATCACCTATTTATACTAGAAGGCTAATTAGAAGATAACAATCTATAGAGACTATTTAGCTAATCTTCTACTAACGGATAAAGTTTATCTAAACTATGGATAAGCAATAAATTAAGATAAACTTGAAATCCAGCTGTTGATTTGTCATCTCCAGCTGTCTTTCATGGGATGATGATTCAACCTTATCTTTATATCTTCATCGTATGCCTCTGGTTGAATTGCTGAAAAAAACTCCAAGTGTTGTTGACAAGAGGACCGATGAAAATGCTCTTTTCATTGCATCTCTGGTTGTTCATCGATCATCTGGTTGTTCTTCAGACTTAGTCAATTCTRCCTTATTGTCTTCATCGGTCTTCTGGTTCTTCATCACTTATCGTTCTTCATTACTTTTACACTTATTAATTATGGGGTCTAACAATAGGTTTCTCTTATTGGTAGGAAATGTGCAGACTTAAATAAGCGATCCACCATTACCCAGATTGCATTATAACCTTTCGGTGTTCGTGGTAATTTCATGACAAAGTCTATCGTAATGTGATCCCCTTTCTAGACTGGAATTTCCAAGGATTGCAGATTTCCATATGGTCTCTGGTGTTCGATCTTAACTTGCAGACAAGTTAAGCATCGTTTCATGTATTTTGCTATATCCCTTTTTAATCCTGGCCTCCAATAGAATGATTTTAAATCTTTATACATTTTATTGGTACCTGTATGAATTGAGTAGCGAGACTTATGACTTTCATTCAGAATGGTTTCCTGCATATTCCCGTAGCATGGTACCCATATCTGTCCTTGAAAGTACAAAATTCGTTCATCAGTCGGTTTCATGATAGAAATCATTTTACCCACTTTTTCTAACTTCATATGCTCTTCTTTAATAGCCTCGTTCTGACATTTCAAAATCTCTTGATGAAGATTGGGAGTTAAGTTTATCTTCATTGCCACGGCTTTGATAGTTCCACTTCTTTCTTTTCTGATTAAGGCGTCGGCTACCACGTTGGCTTTTCCCGAGTGATAGAGGATTTCACAATCATAATCATTACCGAGCTCAATCCATCGACGCTGTCGCATATTTAATTCTTTCTGATTGAACAAATGTTGCAAGCTCTTGTGATTGATGTAAATCTGTCATTTGGTTCCCAAGAGATAATATCTCCATATTTTTAATGCAAAAACCACTACTGCCAATTCCATGTCATTAGTCGGGTATTGCTTTACATGATCCTTCAGTTGCCGGGATGCGATATAACTTTTCCTCTTTGCATCAGAACACAGCCCAAACCTAACTTTGAAGCGTCACTGTATACCACGAAATCTTCTGTTCCATCGGGTACGGATAATATCAAGGCGCTACAAAGATGATCTTTCAATAACTGGAAAGCTTTTTGCTATTCTTCGGCCCACTAAAATTTAGGGTTCTTTCGAGTTAATTTGGTCAATGGCACGGCTATTTTGGAAAAATCTTAATGAATTTACGGTTATAGCCTGCTAATCCCAAAAAGCTTCGGACTTCATAAGGGGTTTTTGGTGCTTCCCATTTTGCGACTGCCTCAATCTTTGTTGGATCCACTTTTACCCCTACCTCTGATATAACATTCCCAAGGAATTGAACTTCCCTTAACCAAAATTCACATTTTGATAGTTTTGCATACAACTCTTCTCTTTTCAAGAGCTCGAGTATCAATCGGAGATGTTCTGCATGCTCTTCTTTGGTTTTAGAGTATATGAGCATATCATCGATAAATACAATAACGAATTTATCAAGATATTCTTTGCAAACTCGATTCATTAAATCCTAAATGCGTTAGTTAAACCGAATGGCATAACTAAGAGTTCATGGTGTCCGTACCTGGTTCGGAAAGCTGTTTTGACAATGTCTTCCTCTTTAACCTTAACCTGATGATAATCTGATCGTAAATCAATCTTTAAGAAGTAACTAGCTCCCACTAGTTGATCGAACAAGTCATCAATCCTTGGCAATGGATATTTATTCTTTATTGTCGGTTTGTTTAGTTCCCAATAATCGATACACATCCGCATAGACCCGTCTTTATTTTTCACAAAAAGAACTGGAGCTCCACACGGTGAAGTACTAGTGTTAGGACTGAGAAATCAGTATTAATTGTATTCTTCTTGAAAGTTTATAAATCGTCTATAATTGTAAAAGTCAGCGTGTTTGACTTTTCTTTAGAGGTTTGACTTTGACTTGTCTTTGTTAGGTTGACCATATAAATAGTGGTTAGTGTTTGTAATTAGTGTAAGAGGAGCTTCATTGTAATAATTCATACATAATAGAGAGTTTGACTGAGCTTAGAGTTGTTGACTTTTCCTCGCAAGTGTTCTTGAAGTTCTTAATGCAATATCAAGATCTGCCATGATTATTATGATGATATGAAGATTGATCAGTGAATTTGGACTCACAATTGGTATCAAAGCGGGATGCAAGAAATCAGAAGTTAAAAGAAATCAGATAAGTGAATTTTTTCTGGAATTTTTTTTGTGTGTTCTTCGTGTTCTTGATTTTTTTTTTAGTTTTTTATCCGATTTTTCATAAAAATCTTGTGTTTTTGTGTTAAAAAATATGATCAAAATGCCCGAAATCGTGATGTGAATCTTTGTTATTCACAAATTTTTGTGATTTGATCAACTTAAATCAAGATTAAATTGGTTTTTAGGGTTTTAAATTTTTTCGTGTTCTTGAATTTTTTCGTAATCAGTGTTTTTGATCCATTTTTTTTAAAAAAATTTCAGTTTTTGTGTTATTGTTAGTTTTGATCTGTTTTTTAATTTTTTTTGGTTTAATTTTTGTTAATCCGTCCAATATTTCAAAGGCCCAAGTTTTTTTTAAGCCCATTGTGTTTGACCGGATAAGAAGTCCGGATACCTTCTTCATAGTACTGTTTATCTTCAAATCGATTCAGAGTATAGATTGAGCGGTGTTCATCTGATCAGCACAAAGCATCACCGGATTTCTCAAGCGGTATTCGTCTACACAGCACGAAGCTTGAGCGGAGAGGAGGTAAACCGGTCACCTCTTGACCGGATTAGTGCTCTGATTCGGTAAGTCATCTCCGGTTTAGAGTTAATATATTTGAGTGATTTAGGGTTATCCGCATATACAATTGACCGGAGTTTGGTAAATCGTTCACTGCTTCTCCGGTTTAGTTTGAGTTGTTTGATTTCAATTTGAAGTTGTGCTCTGTCCGGTTTATTAAACCGCTTGTCTGTATTTCAAGGAGTTTTCTTTTGTCCGGATTCATAAATCGCTCATTCTAAATCGAACTCAGGTTGTTCAATTTTGAAGTTTTTGAGTTTTTAAGCTGTTTGATTTCTCTTACTGCTGTGTTTGTGGTTCTAAGGAATGAAACAACAGCAGGTTTCTATTAAGCAGGTAATCCTCTAAATCGCTGAACTGGCACTTGTTTGTCTGTGTTCCTTCTAGACTTCATCTTCCTCACATAGTGATTTCTAGGACTGGGTTAGAGAGCTTGAGGTTTGCTTATTGCCATAGTACTAAAATGCCCATATATCGCACAACTAACAGATTTGAGCATTGCTTGAACAAATAGAGATATCAGTTGCTTGAAGCAATAGCTGTKCATTTATATGCTGTCATTTGTGCACTAGTACAGCAGCCCAGGTTGATTTGAAACAGATTTAAGTGATTATTCTTGATGCTCCACTCGAACGAGTTGTCATCAACAGATTATTTGTAGTGTACAGGTTTGTATACATGATGTCCGATCATGTTGACAGGTTTGTAATTCATAGCAGGTTTAGTATTGACTTCATGTTGTGATCTGTTTTGAGATTTCATGTTGTAATCTTGAACAGTTTAGTATCTTGATCTGTTTCATTTTGACAGTGAACTGTTGTGTTTTGAGCATATTTGGTTATTGTATCTTGTTTTATATTGATCTAATGTTTACCTTCTTATGCTGTTTGGATTAGGTACTTGAAGTATCTAATTTGCAGTGTTTCTGGTTTGTAATTTGCAATGTACTTGAAGTTTGCACTTGACTGTTGTGATTGTTAGTTAACAGCTGCATAGTGATTTGTTTTGACTTTACATCAAGTGTTTAAGATTTAGTAGCAGCAGCAATGTGTGTGTGAACAAGAAGCATCTGTGGTGTATGCATAAGAGCTCCATTTAGTCCACCTTCACAGGTTTAACAGTGCACACACAATAAGTGCAGGTGACAGGTTCTGTTTTGCATTCGGGATTGTGAGTAGCAGCAAAACAGCAGCTCAAGTGCGAGAGTAGTACAGCAGGTTTATATATGTGTTCAAACAGAAGAAGAATAACAGCAGGTGGTGCTTACTGTTTTTTTAATCAACATTTATACTTCTTGGTTGCTGTTTGTTTGTGTATTTGAGAACTTTCCAGTGTCAAGCTTGCAGGGAAGTGTTGTGCTGTGTTTAGACAGCAACTAGATAGCTGCAACAGAGTTATTTGTGATCTTGACAGCAGGTTTTTGCATAAAGTTTTTGACAGTGTGCAGTGATTTATTTGAGGAGTTGCAGGCTGAAATCAACAGGCTAGTTATTTGCAGACAGCAAGGGATTAAAACATAAGTGTGCAGGGTAGCAGGTTCTTAACAAGTGGTTGTGATTTGTTTAAGTGTTGTGTTTAAGTCTTAGCAGCAGCCCAACAATAAGAACACAACAGCAACAACTTGCAAGTCTTGATAGCAGATTTGGATTTGAAGCAACAAAAGTGTAACAGCAACTGCTTCACTTTGGGACTATTTCTGACTTGTAACAGCAGAAACAGCAGCTTGACCATATGAGAAGACAAGGGTGACAGCATTGAACCAGATTTGCAGCAGCAACTGGTTTAAGCAGCTCAGATCAAAATAGCAGCCAGGTTATTGTAACAGGCTCTTAACAGGTTGTTTAAACAGAACAAGACTTGAAACAGCAGTCTTGTTTAGGCAGTGTGCAGGTTGTTTAGGCAGTGTGTAGGTTGTTTAGAAAGTGTAATATATGTATTGTAAAGAGTTGATATTGTTTGATTTGGTCTAGAATCAGATTTTTGGACTTGGTTTATTGTTTTGGACTGTTTTTGGTTTTTTAGTTTGATTGTGTTTAGATTTTCTTTTGGATCATTGTATATTTGTTTTTGCGTGAGTTTTTCAGTGTTTGTCTTTTTCTGTTCTTTTTGAGCTTAACTGTTAATATTTCTTTTATCTGATTTCACTGCATAGATCCTTAACTGATCAATTTTTTTAAAATGGCAGTTATATCTGAGAACTTCAGAGAGAAAATTATTGCTCTGGAAAAGAGAGTTGAAGGTTATAAGGAGGAAGTGTTTCTCAATGTTTTAAAGAAACATTATAAAGAAGAGTGTGAAAGCATAGAGAAGGCATTTGAGTCTAGGTTTGAAGTACTCGAGAACA
>NW_020201121.1:0-5657 GCF_001531365.2 Cynara cardunculus var. scolymus | reverse complement strand
TGCTATTCTTTAGCTATCGATGATTGAATGGAAGACCTGGTGAGATGAGCATCAAAAAGTCTCATATATACAGTACATCCGTTGTACTGAGTATATCTGTTATACTCACAGGCCAATTTTTTTATAAGATTGAAAACAATTTCATACGTTGAAATTGGTTGTTACCTTCCCATTCCCTTAATATGAAAAGATTAAATAAGTAGATTTGCAAAGATCTACTTACGGTTTCATGATCTGACGGTTTAAAAGGAAAATTTCATTCATCTTTTGTATGATGGAATGATTCTCATTTCATCATAAGGGGGAGTATATGTAATAATGAATGAAATATTCATTTACGAACATTGTTAAAGGGGATTTGATGCAAAGATCAAGGGGAGTAACTTTGAAAGTGGCAAAAGACTCAAAAGAAGAAGTGCGACTGAAGATGATTATTGAAAGATTATTTGTGTGCTACAACGACTGAGAGATGTTGAATGTGAAGATCATTTTTACAATAGTTTACTGAAGACTTGTTTTCTGAAGATCCTTTGAAGATCACATCTTGTACAGTGTTTTTGAAGATATTTTTGAATATGTTCTACATTGTTAAAAGAGAAGATCACCGTGATTCTACATTCGAGGGGGAGCATGCTAGAAGATCTTTCTCAACAGTTGATCTCTTGAAAATTACAAGTTGAAGATTTCATTTGAAGAAGACATATTGTGCATAATGTTTCAAAGTTCAAACAAGGTCTCAAAGCGCAGAATTTTCTTTCAAGTCTGAATACAAAGGGGGAGAATGTTAGGACTGAGAAATCAGTATTAATTGTATTCGTCTTGAAAGTTTATAAATCGTCTATAAGTGTAAAAGTCAGCGTGTTTGACTTTTCTTTAGAGGTTTGACTTTGACTTGTCTTTGTTAGGTTGACCATATAAATAGTGGTTAGTGTTTTGTAATTAGAAGAAAGAGGAGAGCATTATTGTAATAATACATACATAATAGAGAGTTTGACTGAGCTTAAAGTTGTTGACTTTTCCTCTCAAGTGTTCTTGAAGTTCTTAATGCAATATCAAGATCTGCCATGATTATTATGATGATATGAAGATTGATCAGTGAATTTGGACTCACAACTAGGTCTGATAAATCCTTTGTCAAGTAAATCCTTTAACTGTGTAACCAATTCTTTTAGTTCAGACGGAGCTAATCGGTATGGTGCTTTGGCTACAGGTGCTGCTACAGGTGCTGCTCCCGGTATCAAATCAATCCCAAATTCAATAATTCTATCTGGCGGTAATCCGGATAATTCTTCTGGAAAGACTTCAGACAATCAGAATCAATTCTTACTTTCCCTTTTCTTTCTTTGCATCAATTGCATAAGCTAGATACCCATGACATTTCTTTTGAATACATTTTCGAGCTTTCAGCACAGTTAATAGAATGGTATGATGATTTTGATGATCACCATATATAACAACTGGCCCTCTGTCTGGCAAGATTATCCTAATAATCTTTTTATCACAAATAATACTGGTCCTTCTGGTCCTCCTCTACCTATACTTGGTCTTCCAGGGGCACTTGAGGTATTGCTTCACATGGTCAATTGTGGAGCTTTCAATTGCGGGCAGTTAGGTCTGAGATGATCTGGTGAGTTGCAATTGAAACATCTCTTAGTCATCGGGCAATTTCTTGATAAATGGCCTGCCTCTCCATACTGATAACATTTTCTCGGATCTGTTTTGAAATCACCCTGATGAATTTGATGACATCTAGGACACGTTTTTTCATTAACTATCTGAATAGGTCTGTTTCCATACTTCACATTCTTTGGCCCTCTGTATCTTGTGATGGTCCTTCCCATTTTCTCTTTTCAATCACTTTTCCTTCCTCTTACCGGTTCTTATTCCTCTCGGTCACTTCTGCTACATCAAACGGTTAAAGAGAATATAGTCAGATTCATGGCTATCAACAAATTCTCGAATGGATGGTTTCAATCCCCAAATGTATCTTTCTACCTTCCTTGATTCAGATGAGATGTAATGTTCAACAAATCGTTAGTATTCAATGAACTTCTCTGTATACTCTCGAACAAATCTGGTCCCTTGCTCTAACTTTAGAAAGTCTTTTTTCATCTGTCTTATAGCGGCTTTAGGACAAAATTGCTCTTTGAATCTATTAACAAATTTTGCCCATGTTAAAGTTTGCAAGATATCTGCTCTGGCTAATGATTCCACTTCCCGCCAGAACAATGCATTAGATTTCAATACAGAGACTGCAAATCTGACTTTATCTGTCTCTGCACACCTAATGGAGAACACAGATTATATTTCTTTGATCCAGCACATGGCTTTGACGGGATCCTTTTCTCCAGAAAAGTTTGGTGGTTTACATGTTAGAAACATCTTGATGTCTCCTTCTTTATTGTTGATAACTGGAACTGATAGGTTAATTTCAACTCTTCCTATTTCGATTCTGGAAGGTATCCCCATAATGAAAGTCAAGGTTTCCCTTAGCTTTCCCATTTCTTCTGCCAACATGTCTCTAGTCACATTTCACGTTGAGGCATCTGTTCCTGATTCATATTTTCTAAATTAGATTCTTGATCTGTATGGGCTTCTGTTTGGCTGTTTCCGCCTCTTTTTTATCCTCTGTCTTTGCCTCTGCCTCTACCTCTGCTTCTGCCTCTGCCTCTACCCTCAGTTGTACCAATGGGAGCAAGAACAGGGGAATCCTCTTCATCATTAGGATTAGGGCGGGTGATCCTTTCAGACCTTCTCGATCTACTAGTCATCTGCAAATTTCAAGGTTAATAAACATATTTTCACATTCCCAAATATAATAAAGTGTCCAAGCTCAATTATGTACCTGTAGAATCAAAATTACATTGGTCAGATGTAATTCGAACATACCTTACACATTCATCTCTTAACTTATCATATTTATTTCCAAATGTGCTAACTATGTCTGGGACCTCTAATATGCAATAAAACAGTTTAAGTATAGTGATCAAGTTGTGAATACCTAAATCCCCTTAAACTTAAGCTCTGATACCACTTCTGTAATACCCTATAACCCACATTGCATATAACATAATTCATTCAAAGAATTACATGTTTAATCCCACAAAGGTCCAAAGTACAAGAAACTGTATTACAAAATACACAACCCAAAAATTCCAAAATACATGTTCTTATACTACATAACATTTATATTCAAAAAATATCAGCAGAGTGATCTTCACATAGTTATGCATATAGGGAAACAAATCACATTTTCCATTTTCCTTTACTATCATTATATTTTGTTGTTTCTGCAATTCATATTTGAAACATAAAATGAGGGTTAGACCTGAAGGTCTAGTGAGATCCTTTTTTCCATGCAATTGCAGGGTGAATATCATCAAAACATTATTTAAATAAATCATTTCACATAATCAAATGTAAATCCACAATCTGTTTGAGTCCATCGATCCTCTGGTTCTTATGACCAGATCTAGAAAATATTTTCAAAAGGTAGCAGGACCAGAGCTCCTGGTTATACCAACCAGAGCTCTTACTCAAGTAAAATTCTCATAAATGTTTATAGTCAAGCACCATAGATAGTTAAAATAGTTTTCCCAAGTATAAAAGCATAGATTAAAATATTTTAGTATGACCAGAGCTCTGGTTAGCCAAAGCTTCTGGCTCAAAACATAAGACCAACCAGAGGCCTTCTGGTTCAACACGTAGGCCAACCAGAGCCCCTCTGGTGTGTCCTTCCTTGTAAGAAATGTTTCTAAGTTAAAATAAGTATAAAACCTTTTGAACATATTTTTAAAACATAATTTGACACAGAGCTCCTAGCTAGTAGATGCAGAGCCTCTGGTTTAAATCAGAGTTTTGTAAAGACTTGTATTAATTCCAAATCATCATTCAGAACCCTCTGGTTCTACCACGAGGACCAACCAGAGCCCCTTTGGTTCTTTTCAAGGAACAACCAGAACCTCTCTGGTTCCTCATAAACCAAACTCTTTGTTCCAAAAGCATAATTTGTCCAAAACCATTGTCCATAAGCCAACTTTTCCTCTTCTCAATACTAAGATTTCTAATAAGAGCAACATCTCTGAGTCCTTAAATCACAAATAAGCAAGAACTCAAATCTATTGCAATCTTAAGAGACACAGTAGCAAGTGCTATAATAATCACGCATACAAATTCATCCCTTATATCCGGAGGTACACCTCTCATTGATATGCCACCCTTATAACCGAAGGTAGACCTCTCCTTAATATGCCACCGTTATCCCATGATACACCTCTCCTTGATATGTCACCCTTATTTCCTCATCAAAATCTATGGATTAGTTCCAAACGAAGATAGACCAAAGTCACAACTGTCTTGATGGAACAACCTCCATAGTTTTATTCACAAAAATCTATAGATTAATTCCAAACGAAGATAGAGCGAAGTCACAATCGTCTTGAAGAAATATCCTCTATAGTTTTAAACCAATAATGGCTTTAAAATAGTTTTATCTTCAAAACTTTGTAACTCAAGAACTACCAGTTCTTTCAATATCATTTCCCAAGTCAAAATCCACATTAAATTCTTAAAATAGGATATCAACCACAATTGTTTTAAAGAAGCAAATCTGCTTACTTTCAAAATAGTTTCCAAGACCAGATTTAAAACTCATCTTAAACTGTTTAGAACACTGTCTTTACCATTCTTCCTCCAAAAACCAAATTATCAAAACCACGTATATTTCAAATAACATCATAAAAAGATTTTAGAATAAAACTCACCTTATATGCATAGATTTGCAGATTCAAACACACAACCATTCCTTCAAAGGAACATAGATTCCTTAAATCGCTTTTAGGCAAATATTCTTCTCAAGAACAATCTTCACCGCCACACTCACACTTTTCTCTCTAAAATTTCCCAAAGGTAAGATAAGATAAGGTCTTATCTTTTATTTCCTTTATATATGTTAGCTCTCATATTTTATTTAATGTAAAAGTATGAAAAAGTATTACTGCAAGTGTTGACAGAAGGGTTCTACCACAGAAGACCACAGAGGATCAACAACAGAAGATATACAAAAGCGTACAAGTCAAGAATGACAGAACCTCTGTTGTCTCTCATAGAGGTTCTGAAAACTGATCCTCTGGCATCAAGTGCTTACAAGTCATATCCAGCAGAGCCTCTGGGATGGCTCACAGAGGGTCTGYAGTTTATCTTCTGTGAAGAACCACTTTTCACTGCTTTACTTAGGTTTGTTAGCTGCACGTGCTTATCACGTGACTATGTTTGTAATCTGCTTTATTTGAACGRCTTAGATCATTTCACTTGTCTAGGTCATGTCAGAAAAGCCGTTAGGAACTAGTATAAATAGCAGCCTAGGCCTTTGTAATTCAGTGTGCTTCCGTATTGTAATTGTCAATATTTTCAATAGAATTGAAAATCATTTGAAGCTTTTCTCTCGTGTTCTTCATATTCATCATTTGTGTTCTTGATTGATTATTACTCTGTTTGTTCTTATACTGTGTTCGCTGCACTGTTATTGTTCTTAAAGATCATCCAGAGTATTTGGTTAATATCATAAGCTGAATCTAAAGGTCCTAACAATTGGTATCAGAGCAGGAATCAAATTCTAATTTGATTTATTCTGTTCTTGGTATTAATCTGCATTTGCT
>NW_020201120.1:78814-80544 GCF_001531365.2 Cynara cardunculus var. scolymus | reverse complement strand
AATCAAGAACACACATATGATGAATATGAAGAACACGAGAGAATAGCTTCAAATGATTTTCAATTGATTGAAAATATTGACAATTACAATACAGGAAGCACACAAAATTCCAAAGGCCTAGCTGCTATTTATACTAGTTCCTAACGACTTTTCTGACATGACCTAGATGTGTGAAACGATCCAAGTCGTCCAAATAAAGTCGATTACTAACATAGTCACGTGAGAAGCACGTGCAGCTAACTAACCTAAGTAAAACAGTAAGAAGTGGTTCTTCACAGAAGATAAACCCGCAGACCCTCTGTGAGCTATTCCAGAGGCTCTGCTACATTTGACTTGTAAGCTTTTGATGCCAGAGGACCAGTTTCTAGAACCTCTGTGATAGACAACAGAGGTTCTATCACTCTTGACTTGTACGATTGAACATCTTCTGTTGTAGTAATACTTTTTCATACTTTTACATTAAATGAAATATGAGAGCTAACACATCTCCATGGTGCCATTTTCTACACGATCATTGAGGAAGTGGTGTCTGACTTCAATGTGCTTAGTCTTGGAGTGGTGCACTGGATTTGCAAAAAACTTCTATAGCACTTCTGGAGTCACACAAGATAAGGATCTTATCATGGTGGAATCCATAGTCTTTTTGTTGGCTTTTCATCCAAATCACTTGTGAATAACAACTAGCAGCAACAACATATTCTTCTTCTACAATAGATGTTGAGACACAATTTTCTTTTTTGGACATCCAACTTACTAGCTTATCTCTTAGAAATTGACAACTTCCAGACATACTCTTTTATTAAGCTTGCACCCTACATGATCTGTATCTATATAGGCTATTAGTTCAAAGCCAGATTTCTTTGGATACTAGAAACCCAAATGAGGGGCTCTTCTTAGGTATCTAAAGATTCTCTTGACTGTAGAGAGATGAGACTCTTTCGGATTTGTTTGACATCTTGGACAAAGAAAGGTGGCAAACATTATATCTAGCCTACTAGATGTTAGGTACATGATTGACCCAATCGTGCCTCTATAGGTTTTTACATCTACTGCCTTACCTGATGGATTAGAATACAACTTAGGTCCTGTAGCCATTGGGATTCTCATTGATGAAGAATTTGAGAAATTGTATTTTTTTCATAAGGTCAGTCACATATTTGGACTGATCAATGAAAATTCCTTCTAAAGATTGTTTTATTTGAAAACCCAGGAAGAAACTAACTTCTCCCATCATACTCATCTTAAAGTTACTTTTCATCAGGTCTGAGAATTTTTCACAAAACTTGGAGTTAGTTCAGCCAAATATAATATCGTCCACATATATTTGGACAAGTAAGATATCTACTTTTTTTTCTTTTTAGAAAGAGTGTTGTGTTTATTGTACCTGTTAGCTTTATTTTGAAGCTAATAATTAACTTGAAAAAGTTTCATGAAACAATCCAGAGCTAGAAGACGAATTGAAGAAGTATYTGCGCCAAAACGTCTAAGTCTAGAAGACCARCCTCTGTGCTAAAGAGTCACGGAAGACCAGAGCCGCTTTCAAAGACTACAGAGCTTCTGTGGTAACCAGAACCTCTGCMAGGYTCTGTGAGGACCAGAGTTCTTGGASTCTAAGTTCCTTGACCCAGAGCCCCTCTGTGAAGACCAGAGCTTCTGTGAATGATCACAGAGCCTCTGGTGTTGCTAACAGAGCCTCTGTTCTATTTGACAAGAGACTCTCTGGCTGTGCC
>NW_020201120.1:70707-77024 GCF_001531365.2 Cynara cardunculus var. scolymus | reverse complement strand
TCAGATCTGGGTTAATAACATTACCTTTTTCAAATCTATGGTTATGAGAAAAGTAGAGAGTGTATCCTACCAGACCCTAGGTGCTTGTTTGAGCCCATGTAGAGCTTTATCCAAAACGTGTTTGGCATTTTCAAACCCAGGTGGTTGCTAAATGTACACCTCTTCTTACAACTTTCCATTCAAGAAAGCAGACTTGACATCCATCTGATAGACCTTGAATCCCTTATGTGCTACATAGGCTAAAAATATTCTTATTACTTCAAGCCTAGCAACGAGAGCGAAGGTTTCATTATAGTCTATCCCTTCTTTCTGGCAGTAGCCATTGGCAACCAGCCTAGCCTTGTTCCTTAATACTATGTCATCTTCGTCTTTCTTGTTTCTAAAAACCCAATTGGTCCGATTACGGTTTTACCCTTAGGGAGAGGCATGAGGGATCATACTTTGTTTCTCTCAAATTGGAGCAACTCTTCTTGCATCGCATCTATCCAGTTTAGATCTTGTAGAGCTTCAGAAACATTATTTGGTTCTACCATGCCGAGAAAGTTTGGATAGAGAAATTCATTTGCAGTGGCAGACCTTGTCTTTACACCAGATATTGGATCACCAATTATTTGGTGATGAGGATAGTCTTTGGTCCATTTGGGGCTTGATTGGGGTTCTTGTGCAACAGGATGCAGTTCTTCATGGGTATGAATGGTAGATGGAACTGCTTTCTCCCCCTCAAATAAATCTTCTCCAGATTCTTGTACCTATGCTGGAGACATAGAAGAATAGACGGTGAAGTAACAGGAGGTTCAGGAAGAGTTGTAACTTTAGTATTGGAGACCTCAGAAACTTCATCATCTCTGGAAGAGGATTTTTGATTGGGTGCAGGACTAGAGATGTCATATTCTTCTTCAAACAAGTCTTCAAATAGGTAAGCGAATTCTGATTCTCTAGACTTGTGGTGTGATGAATCAGAAGTCTTTAGATTTGCCCGAGTTCTGAACTATTGTGTCCAGAAGTCATTGGTGATGCATCATCAAAGGAAACGTTGATGCTCTCTATGACAATCTTTGTCCTCTTGATGAATACTCTGTAGGCCTTGGCGGTTTGAGAGTACCGCAGGAATATTCCCGCATCAACCTTCTTGTCAAAATTTCCCAAATGGTCTATGTCATTGAGTACATAACATTTGCACCCAAAGACATGGAAATATTTGATATTTGGACGTCTCTGGTTGATGAATTCATAAGGGGTCTTCTGATGCCTCTTGTTGATGATGGATCTGTTCTGGGTGAAGCATGTTGTAACACCCCAAACTTCCATATTTGCATATAATATGTACTTCATATAAAAAGAAATACAATTTACACCACAAATGTCCCACTACCATAAGGATCTTATATACAGAATTTACAGCTCAAAAATTCCAAAAGAATATCTTTGCACTATCACATGTATAACAACACGTATCTTAAAAATATATCAGCCAACAGGTTGTTCTTCATTCATCAGATAAGCACATTAGGAAAATAATCATATTTTTTCCTTCCTCTTAGTATCCTGATACCCATCTATTTCTGCAATGCATTTTTTTTAAATACAAAATGAGGGTTAGACCACGATGTGTAGTGAGATACCCTTGTTTTGCAATTACAGAGTGAAGATCACCAAAACATGTTTGAAATTCATATTTGAATAAACAATCACTTCTCATCGAATATAACTTTAGTAAACAAAACTGTAAGTTATAAAATGATCTTACCACATAAGAAGATTAATCACTCATGTTCTCATAGACATCTGAAATACAACTCTCAAGTTCACAAGTCACAAGTGATTCAGAGCTTATGGTCTAAAACCCCATGGTTATAAAAGAGTAAGAATAAATAACAACCACCAGAGTTCTTGGTTATTATCAAAAGCTTATAATTTAAAATTTAAGTAAGAACTGATAAAATAATAACCAACGACCCTCCGGTTTTATTTCAAATCACTACCCTTTGAAATACTCATAATATGTTACCTCAAAATCATTTGAAATCACGTCAATTAATGCCTTTGGCTATAAGTCGTTTTCCCCTTTGCAATTACATGAATGTTATCATTTCAATAAGAACAATATTTCTAAGTTATCAAATCACAGAGAAATGTTGATTTAGAATTATCTCACCATATGGATATAATAACAAGAATTACAATAATTAACACACCCATAAATCCCACCCTTATATCTATATGTACACCTCTCCTTGATATGCCACCCTTATATCTATATGTACACCTTTCCTTCATATGCCACCCTTATATCTATATGNCCTCTCCTTGATATGCCACCCTTATATCTATATGTACACCTTTCCTTCATATGCCACCCTTATATCTATATGTACACCTCTCCTTGATATGCCACACTTATCCCATGGTACACCTCTCCTTGATATGACACCCTTGTTTTTTTCTCAAATCTACAAATATATCTGTTGTTTTAGCCAATAATGGCCTCAAAACATAGTTTCATACCAGAACAGACTTAGGTCACCACGTCTGGAAGAAACCTAGTTCCATACCAGAACAAAGTTACATTACCATGTCTGGAAGAAACATTTGATAAACACAAAACATGGTTTCATACCAGAANGTCTGGAAGAAACATTTGATAAACACAAAACATGGTTTCATACCAGAATAGACTTACTTCACCATGTCTGGAAGAAACCTAGTTCCATACCAGAATAGACTTATGTCACCACGTTTGGAATAAACATTTCTCAAATCATTATTTCTTTTAAAACAGACTTTACGTCACAACCGTCTAAAAAACATCAGTATCTTTTATCGGTTTTGTAACAACCCACATATTCTATGTACCGATGATCCACATCATCATACTCATAACATAATATATAACATTGTTTACAAACTACAGATTAACAAAATACTTTCTTCATATACATTTTAAATAACTAAACGTCATTCATTCTAAAGTTTTCCCTTGCCTTTATCTTGCGAGGTATGATGACCTGCAAAACAGGTTAGTCCAACAACTGAGTGTTAGACCAAAAAGGTCTAGTGAGCGTATAATTCTCAAACGAACAATATACTTTCCAAACAATCAGTTCAGAATCAAACCTGTTCTGACACATAAACCTATATCTTGTGACAACTGTCAAATTTGAACTTCCAGGTTAGCTCTTATTAAGTTTATATTAGTGTTATTGAAGATAATTTATAAGATTAGGAATTAGTTAGGTTAGATTGGCGAAAAATTTTCTATAGTTTCCGGTAGTTGCTTAGAAAGTCCGGTTCCGATCCGTAATTATCTGAAACGTCCTATATAGTGCCAAATGCTCCAATTTATACCCAATTTATATAAAACACAAAGTTTTAGTGTTTTAAATATAAAACCTTTTTATTAAATGAATTTAGCCATCATGGGTTTTTAATTTGAAGAAAAATGTCAAAATTGAGAAAAATTACATTTTAGCATTTTGGGCTTAAAGTTTAAAATATATATATATATATATATATATATATATATATAGAGGTTGGGCTTGGGCTCCCACGGCCAGCCCCTCCCTCCCCTTTCCCTCCTAATACCCACATATAAATACCATATTTTCTCCACTTACAACTCATTATCTCATTTCAAAATTTGAAACTCCCTCTCCCTCTCTCTATCTAAACTCAAGAGTCACATTAGATCATCTTCATCATCCTTCATAATCAGCCAAAAATCTCCATATTTCTCCATCAAAATAGCAAGGATTTTGAAGATATTACATCCCTCTCATCATAAATCAAGGTAACAACTTCATCTCCATCTTTTTCTTGCAAATGTTGGGGGAAAAACCCACTTTTTATGCATTTCTATTTACTATCTTCTAACCTCCAAAAATTCTGAGTTTTAAGGAGAGATTACACACCAAAAACATGTAAAAATGTTCATATGATGGTGGTAATCTATGACCCAAACATTAGAACTCAAGAAAATGGGTAAAATCATGTTGCATGTGGGTTTGTTTCTTAAAAATGGCATTTTTAGATGCTGACAGATTATGTGCATGTGCATAAATCGTCCATATCTTGAAAATAATATGTTCAAATGTTCTGAATCTTCTTCTAAAAGTTTATTTATTGAGTTGGGGTTGTAATCCAATTAGTCTCACTCAAAAACATTGAGTTTTGGCTCCCCAAATACTCAAAACATTATATATGTGCATCTGAGAGTTTTTCAATAGGTAAACCCTACTTTAAACAGCCATAACTCTTTAGATAATCATTCAAAATTGTTGATTTTTCTTCTGGATGTTAGTTTAATGAGCTGCCTTTCAAATTCCACCAATTTCATTCAATATTGTGGTGATTTGAGGTTTTAACTACTCAAAACAAAGTGAACATCCAATCTATCCAAATTTGACAGATTTGTATATATAGGTTCCCATGACCATATCTCTTTCAAAACTCGATGAAAAAGGATGATTCTTCCTTTTAGAGTTAACTATATGAGTTGTCTTCTGCTTGCAAGTGGAATCACGTGAAAATATGGAGCTTTGATCTCTAAACACCTAAAACACTTTAGGTGTGCAAACTGTGAAACCACCAGTAGGTAACTCCTACTTTGTATGCTAATAACTCTTTACTTACTTGCTCTTAGTGTATTATTTTTCTTCTGAAATGTTCATTTATGAGTTAGGGTTCATATGAACCCAGTTTCACTAAAAAATACCAAGTTTTGAGGCATTAACCAATTTATTAAAATTAAGTGTGTAATCTGTCAACTAATGACATATGTGTGCATGTAACTTTATGGTACCATATCTTCCGTTTAACTCATCCAAAATGAGTGATTCTTTGTTTGAAAGTTCATACAAGTGTTAAGTTTATAATCCAACTTGAATTTCTGTAGAACACTTAGTAGAACTCTTTAAATGAGTATTTTACTAACACGGTGTAATCTGCCATATCAGTTGTGATAAATTGTATTGCATAAATTATTTGAATTATTATTGCATGTCCAAAATACATGAAATTTGGTCACGATGACCATGACTCAGAGCTATAGCCCATGTAAAAAGATAGAAAACTATCTCATTTTAGAAGTCTCTTTAAATTGATCATTTTAAGTATCATTAGTTTCTGTCCAAATATGAGATTTTGGGATTAGTTGATTTTGTAAATTTTGATCTTTTTAGTGGACTATAGCATTACTTCCGGTATAAATTACTATATTAACGAGCATATGGACATTATGTATATTTGGACTATAGATAATCAAGTTGGACATAAGTAGACACTTATGGACTTAGGACTTATTAATCCCCATAAGTGGTTTTAAACCCATAAGTGAGAGTTTTGGATATTCCTCTTTGATAGGGAATCGTTAAGCTCGTGTGGTGACCGGATCGTATCTTTAATTTGCAGAGCTTTGTAAAAGAGTGAGTTTCACAGCCCCCTTTTTACCATTTTCACGTTTTGGGGCGAAAAGCATGATTGAAATTGTGATATGAGCTATTTCATTACGAAAAGTGCATATTCACGGCCCCTTTTTAAAACTTTTCGTTATTTGGGGAAAAAAGCATGTATAAATATAGTGATGTTTTGCATGCAATATTCATTGCGTTTAAACTGTGGATTCAAATTGATTGTTATGAATTATGCTTTGAAATGAAATTGTGATTACGAGCACTAACACTTTGTACACTAGTAATAGTTGTGTTTGGGTTAATTAAAAAGTCCCATTGGTTACACTACTTATTAACTCGTTTGAGCCGATAGTTTAAGTGGATAGCGCTATTTGGATTGACAATCCCACCTTCTGCTGGTGAGTAGGGGTGCATTTAACTAAAACAAGAGTTCTACACATGTAGGGTTTAGTCCCACCGCTGAGGTAGTCCGGTATGAGTTTTACACATGCGGGGTTCAGTCCCACCGATGAGGTAGTTCGGTATGAGTTCTACACATGTGGGGTTTAGTCCCACCGCAGAGGTAGTCCGGTATGAGTTCTACACATGTGGGGTTTAGTCCCACCGCTGAGGTAGTCYRGTRTGAGTTCTACACATGTGGGGTTTAGTCCCACCGCTGAGGTAGTCCGGTATGAGTTCTACACATGTGGGGTTTAGTCCCAATGTTGAGGTAGTCCGGTATTAAAGGGCGTAGTTGTCGTAGGTTTAGTAGTGGCCCAACACGTAAAAATTACTTGGAGTACATTGTGCCTCGTGTGAAAGTGTTGCGAGTAAGTAAAAGCTTTACTCGAATTAAATTTTGCATAAAGATTTGTTGTGAAATGAAAACCTGTGAACTCACCAACTCTTGTAGTTGACACTTGTTTTGAC
>NW_020201120.1:64695-70597 GCF_001531365.2 Cynara cardunculus var. scolymus | reverse complement strand
CAGATTTGGTATCAGAGTTGTAGGTTATAGAGAACACCGGTTTTTCTTAAAACCAAACTATAACCAAATGTTTTCAAAACAAAGTTACTAAGTATAACCAGAGGATGGAAGTCGTGTTATAATACTCAAATTAAACAGAGCCTGATCACCTTTGTTTAACTTAAGTATTATGATAAAAAATTCCCATCGGTTGTGTTTGAAGGAAGGTCAAATTCAAAGATTTTATCTTAAACCTGAAAAGCATGATCGTGTGTGTTTGTATGAATCTTGAATATCCATCACCTTAATTTAAATAGAAGCTCTGGTTGTGAAGTGAAGCAAGATATATAGAGCGCTAAGACAACCCGAGGGTCAACTCTGTATCTAAATACTTGGTAGCTAGACATAGATAAAGGGGTATASCCTCTGTATTCAAAATTTGCACTATTGCGTTAGGTAGGAAATTGCCTGGACATAGTGAGAATTGCGTTCTAGTTTTGAATCAGGACTACTATTCTATATAAGTGAAGAGCGTCCAGAAGCTCTGGTTGGCTTGATTTCGAGAGCCAGAAGCTATGGTTAGAAGAACCAGAGGCTTTGGTCTATGAATGGGAAATATTTTCTAAGTATGAGGAACTAGAGATTATTGGAAGATGATCCATCTGTTCACTATGTATGAGGAACCAGAAGGTTGATGGAAGACGATTCATCGGTTTACTGTATATGAGGAATCTGAAATTGATRGAYCAAGAGATCCAATGGACTGCTATGAAGGTTGAGCCAGAGGCCGATGAGCTAAAAGTCAAATGTAGTTCCAAGTATGGGAACCTCAACCAGGGGCTCTGGTCAACCAGAGGCTCTGGTCATCAAGAAGATCTAATTTGTTTTCTAACCTTTTGCTTCTACCATAACAACTATCGTCTTAACCTTAAGAGTTTTATTGATGATGTGATTAGTAATTAAGTTTGCCAATGGCCAAGAAATTAGGACCAGAGATATAATCATGGACTGCACTTTAAACTTGACTAGTAGGGATTTTCGTATAGATTTAATCCCGATTCCACTAGGAAGTTTTGACATAATTGTGGGCATGGATTGGTTATCCAAGAATCGAGCTGAACTTAGTTGTATCGAGAAGATCATTCGAATTTCGTTACCCGAAGGGGGAATACTCAAAGTACACGGAGAGAAACCCAGAAGGGGTATTAAAATAGTGACGTGTTTGAAGATGCGAAAGTATTTGAGAAAGGATTGCATTGCCTTTCTAGCTCACGTTATGGATAAGAAAGCTGAAGAAAAACGCGTTCAAGATATTCTTATAATTCGGGAATTGCCCGAAGTATTCCCAGATGAATTGCCTGGAATACCCACACCAAGACAAGTTGAGTTCCACATAGAACTAATTCCTGGGGCTGCACCCGTGGCAAAAGGACCATATCCGTTAGCACCATCTGAGATGAAGGAGTTGTCGGAACAACTTCAGGAATTACTCAATAAAGGATTCATCAGACCCAACTCTTCACCTTGGGATCTCCAGTTTTGTTTGTCAAAAAGAAGGATGGATCTTTTCGAATGTGTATCGATTATAGAGAAATCAACAAGTTGACTGTTAAGAACCGATACCCCCTTCCCCGGGTTGATGACCTATTTGACCAACTTCAAGGAGCTACATACTTCTCGAAGATCGATCTTAGGTCTGGATATCATCAAATGAGAGTGCGAGAAGAGGATATTCCCAAAATGGCGTTTAGGACTCGATACGGTCATTACGAGTTCCAAGTTATGCCTTTTGGTCTAACAAATGCACCAACAGTCTTCATGGATTTGATGAATAGAGTATGTCGACCGTATCTAGACAAGTTCGTGATCGTGTTTATAGATGACATATTTATTTATTCTTGAGACAAAAAGGAACACTAGCAACATTTAAAACTGATACCAGAATTGCTTAAAAACGAAAAGTTGTACGCCAAATTCTCTAAATGCAAATTTTGGATTCGTGAAGTGCACTTTCTTGGCCACGTGGTGAATGAAAAGGGAATCCAAGTTGATCGAGCTAAGATTGAGCCCATTAAGAAATGGGAAGCCCCGAAGACGACAACCGAGATCCGCCAATTTCTTGGATTAGTAGGTTATTACCGGTGATTTATTGAGAATTTTTTTTAAGATAACGCAACCACTAACAACTCTAACCCAAAAGGATAAGAAGTTCATTTGGGGAGAGAAACAAGAGGAAGCCTTTCAGACACTCAAACACAAGTTATGCAACGCACCGATCTTGGCCTTACAAGAGGGAGTAGACAATTTTGTAGTCTATTGTGATGCTTCACATCAAGGGATGGGATGTGTACTAATGCAAAAGGAAAAAGTTTTCGCATACGCATCGAGACAACTGAAGATTCACGAGAAGAATTATACTACTCATGAACACGCTAACGATCCCATGGGCACTCTCCACGCTGAACTAGATGTATCGAATAGCTCTGTTGGCAAAAGACTTTATCTTCAAGTCAATGACTCTCCTTATTCCCTCATTCGAAAAGACAACTTGAGGTTCTTGAGTGGTTTGTCTGACAAATCGATGATGTAGAAGGTTCATTGACTCTGGCGATAGGATTGGAGGATTGGTTGACAAACTTTCATCGCGATCTTGATACATGTACTGATGGATATTTTCCATCAAGATTGGTTCCCTGGGCGGCAATTGAGGACGTCTCCTCATCGACTCCATGTTCTGGATAATCTCATGTACCAGGCCTTGTGGAGGATGCCTCGAGGAAGAAGGGATGTCCGCATGCACCACAGGTTGTTGGGTTAAGGGTTGTGTCTCGGCTTGGGGTTGTGTATGGGTAGAGGGTGAGTTTTATTTGGATGGTTCAGTTTCATGTGGTGGAGAGGTTTCTAGTGCATGGTTTTTATGGGTGATTGTGATCGTTGAGGTGATGGTTGGTTTGTTGTGGGTTCTCGTTGTGAGGAAAGGGTGAAGGGTCGAGGTGTTGGAGAAGGGGTTAATGGTAGGTTTGTTGTGGGTGAGGAAGTGAGGGTTTGGTTTGTTTCTGTAGGTGGTGTTTTTGGTTCTTCATCGGTTGATGAACTCAACACGATGGGGTCTGGTATTGTGGCTGAGGGAACTTGGATATTCTGTTCTTCATCAAAGGGCAGGGCCTCTGGTTCCCTTGCTTAGGTTTGTTGGGTTGATGGTGGTTGTTGTGGTGATGATTGTCTCCCCCTCATGAGGTCCAAGACCTTGATCATCGGGGTCTTGGTCTTCATGCCTTGGTCGCTTGTGGGGGCGGCTGGAAGAGCAGGAGACTCTTGATCTGTTCTTCTTTTTCCACATTCGAATATGGGAAGCGAGAGTGCACACCCGTTCCTTATCTCATTGAATGATGAGATGAGTGCCTTTGACAGAGCCCGTAGATCGGCTCTTGTAGCAAAATCTATGCCTGTTGAGGGTGGAGGTGGCACAGAGGTTGTAGCAGACGATGGGGGATGGGGATGGTTGGCAAGAAGATTCCTCCCCTCTATAGTGAAGGATGAGAAGGCTGCTTCATAGGAAGGGCCTGCAGAGGGAGGTGGAGTTTGAGTTTGTGGTGGGATTTGGGCAAGTATGGTGGCGGGTAATTGGGTGAGGGTTGTTTGTATGGTGGCCATTTGGGTGGTGAGGGTGGCAAGGGTTTCATTAATGGATGAGGTGGATGAAGGTTGAGGTTGAGGTATTTGGGAGGTGATGGAGGCTGGTAGGTGATGAAGATTGCGAAGGATGGTTTGGAGTTGGGTAATGATGTAGGTTAAGTTTTCATCGGCCTCAGTTGCCTGAGCCGTGAGGGTGGTGATAGATTGGATTAGTATTTGGTTTCGTTGGGTGGCTAAGGATTATATGGTATTATGTTGTTGGGTTACTGTTTGTTGGAGGATTTGGAGGCGGGATGAGTTGGTTTGGGTTTGGGTATCTATTCGGTTTAGGTGGTGTTGGAGGATGGCAAGGGATTGGTGGAGGTCTGGGGTATCGGGTGAGGGTTGGTTTTCCACAATCCCTTGTACGAGGAGTTTAAGGTCATCCAAGGACCGCGTCACTGTATCAACATAGGCTTGGAACTCAGCCTTTGTGACCAGATCAGCTAAAGGGATAACCCCTGTAACAACAGATGCTGCAGGTTGGGGCTCTATTCCTGAGGCGCCCTCTTGGCCTTGTGCAAAGGTAGGCCTCGAAGGACTTCCATCATGTCCTTGATAGCCTTCGAGAGAAGAACTATCTCGTGATGTTGGAACATCCTCTTCCTTAGCTTCAGAGGCTGAGTAAGTGAAGCGGATGTGTGTCCTTTTTGGTAGATCAAATACCGAGGGGAGTGGTGCACAAATTGAAGATCGCTCTGGACGATCTATTGGTTCAATGTCAGAAGCATCAAATGCTTCTGTGTGTGTGAGGGGTTGTCGCGAGCCCTAAGGCGAAGGGGCTCTTGTCTCTTCATCACCTCTCTGTTGAGAGAGGGGTGATGGTATATGAGGTTCCTCGGCTTGTTCATCCCCAGAGGCCCGAAGAATGGCCTCTGGATGGCTGGCTGGGGTTTGGGTGGGACTGAGTCGTCCTGTTTCAATACCCCTTTGGCTTTGATTGCCAGCGGTAGTAGATGTGGTTGCCCTTTGGGTAGTGGGGTGGGGAATATTTTGGTGAAGGCCGGGGGAAGCACTAGCATCATCATCTGCATCATCCGATGAAGATGACGCAGGTGCTCCCTCGCTTGGAGGGGGGACGGCTCTAAGTGCTCCGGGGTAGCTGCCCTCGGTTCTTGGGACAGCATGGAGCGTTCACAGGATTGGCGTATCTCACTTGTCGATGGTATGATAGTGAGCATAGCCCGGGACAGCGGTCGGTTTATGGTGTATCCTTCCTTCGATAGTGTTGGGCGATGTCCTTGCATCTTGTAGTTTGGGGTGAAAGGCTCCGCAGCAGTAGTCCGTGCTGCACCATCGCGTCCCCAATGAAAAGAGCAAGGAAGTGGGGAAAGAGGACAGCAGATAGTGGCTTTCCTGCGGCTTGAAGTTTGCACTTTTTGATTACGGCCACGTGAAGCTCGTTGTAGATGTGGAAGGCGTAGTCGAGATTGAGGTTGAAGAAAAGCCCATACATAATTGTCATTAYGTTGAGATTTCCTTKRTYGAGGGWRCCGAGCTTGCAGGTGAGGGATCGGTTGAGGATGGAAAARAACAAATTCCACATTGGCGGGAGGAATTGTCTTTTGAAGTCTGATACATTTCGAAGTCCCCGATTGTACCCTAGCATTTTTACGAACCTGAGGATGTCGTCGGAGGAAGGTGGTTCGTCATATTGCTCGATCCCTACTTCCTTTCTTGTAGGATTGCACAAAATCTTAGAAACTTTTGCTCGCGAAATTTTTACCGAGCAAACCATGTCATTTGGGGCGTCTATGTCCCCCATTATTCCATGACTGGGAGGATCAAACTCGCAGGTCTGCCAGTATTGTTGAACGTACTTTAAGGGTACGTTTGGGTTCACTAGAGTTAAGGCAGGGAGAAGGATACAGTTCTTGAAGAACTCAATCATTATCGCAAACCTGTCATCAAAGAGGGTGTTACTCAGTTCAACCATGTGGTTGTTGGGTTTCATGGGCAAGAAGACGATTGTGCGGCCATCGGCGCCGGTGGATTGGATTCGGCTGTCATTGTTGTTGGATTCGTCAGAAGCGGAGGAGGCCATTTTTGATGAAGTTGCAGATTTTGAGTTCGTCGGCTTTTTTTTTGTAGTTTTTGAGGGCATAAAGAAGGTAAGAATGGGGAAGACGGGTATTTATGGGGAAGACGGGTGGGGTGGAGGGGTGGGGTGGTAGTGGGGTGGAGTGGTAAGGGAAACGTTTCTTTGATTATTATAATATAATAATCATGAAAATGGGTTTTATTGGAT